>NW_020528307.1:0-286279 GCF_003368295.1 Carassius auratus | reverse complement strand
GTAACGACAGATAAAAGAGGAGGAAGCAATTGCAGACGATCAGATGTAGTTTATTGAGAAAGAGAGTCCAGGATGTTGGCAATGGCAAGGAAGGTCTACGGTGGCGTGAGATGAGCTGGGGTGGTGAAGTCGCGGTGCAGGTGAAGGTGGTCAATGGTTGAAACCAGGAACAGACCGGAACACTGACACGAGGACGACAACACTTAATCCACTCCAGCACACGAACACGGAAGACGGTAATCCAACTAGGACACGAAGACATGAGAGAGGATCTGACAACAGAGAGAGAGCGAGGTGAGTATAAGTAGCTGAGGTGTGATGAAGATCAGCTGGAGCGAGACAATCAACACCCAGGTGATGACAATAGCAAACGAGCACATGGAGACAACGTAAGTACAAAACAATCACAAAACATGACACAGAGGAAACACTGGATTTCCTACCGTGACAGTACCCTCTCCCCTAGGACGTCACCTGACGTTCCAGCCTGCTTTACCTGTAGATTGTAATCAATCTATAAGGTGGTGATCCAATATGTCCGACAGGAACCCAGCTTCTCTCCTCCGGACCGTAAACCTTCCCAATCCACCAAGTACTGAAAACCAGCGTCCCTCCGTCTAGAGTCCAGAATACGATTAACCGAATAGGTGGTCTCCCCATTAACGAGACGAGGCGGGGGGGGAAACCGGAAGCAGGCGGATTAAGACGGGAAGAAATCACCGATTTAATTTTGGACACGTGGAACACGGGATGAATCCTCCTGTACGCCGGAGGAAGGCTAAAGACGCACGGTTAACCGGATTAATAATCTTTGTAATAGAAAACGGGCCAATAAATTTGGGAGCAAGTTTGTTTAGAAACGGAACCCATAGGAATATTCTGGGTAGAAAGCCACACTCTTTGACCGACGACGTAACGGGGAGGCTTCGACCGGTGGCGATCGGCCTTAGCCTTGGTGCGCGACCTAGCCTGGAGCAGAGCTCTGCGAGCTCTGGTCCAGGTGCGGTGACAACCTCTGGACTAGTGCGTGTGCGGAGGGGACCGAAACCTCGGATTCCGTACTGACAAAATTAGGTGGTTGGTACCCTAAACTACACTTAAATGGAGACATGCCCGTAGATGACACTGGCAAAGAATTGTGTGCGTACTCCACAACTGAGAGTTGCTGACACCAGGACGAAGGATTATTGGAAACCAAACATCGCAAAACCCTCTCGACATCCTGATTGGCTCGTTCGGTTTGACCATTGCTCTGGGGATGGAACCCGGAAGAAAGACTAACAGTCGCTCCTAACAATTTACAAAATTCTCGCCAAAATTTGGACACAAATTGGGGACCCCTGTCAGAAACCACGTCTGTCGGGAGGCCATGTATGCGGAAGACGTGGTCAATGACAGCTACCGCTGTTTCCTTGGCTGAAGGTAATTTGGGCAAGGGAATAAAATGAGTCGCCTTCGAGAACCGGTCCACTACGGTTAAAATCACCGTATTGCCTCTAGAGGGCGGGAGGGCGGTGATAAAATCTAGCGAAATGTGGGACCAGGGTCTTGAAGGGACAGACAGCGGTAAGAGTAACCCATCTGGAGGTCGATTGGAAGTCTTACCAATAGCGCAAACTGAACAAGCCAAGACGAAATCGTGGACGTCACGAGCCATACCAGGCCACCAAAATCGTTGCTTGACTAGAAATCTAGTTCTACTACCCCTGGGTGACAAGCAACACTGGAACAATGACCCCACTGGAGAACGTCTGACCGTAACCCCTCCGGCACAAACAATCGGTTCGGTGGGCAACGAGCCGGGGGCGTTACCCCTTCTAAGGCGGTCAACACCTTCGATTCGACCTCCCATCTGAGCGCGGAGATAATGATGGTCCCCGGTAAAATGGGCTCGGGAGTAGCAGTACGATCGGAACGCTCAAAAAGACGGGATAAAGCATCGGGTTTGATGTTTTTGGAACCCGGCCGGTAAGAAAGTGTAAAATCGAAACGACCGAAAAACAATGCCCCACCGAGCCTGCCTGGAGTTAAGTCTCTTGGCGGTTCTAATGTATTCGAGATTCTTATGGTCCGTCCATACAATGAAAGGTACACCCGACCCCTCAAGCCAGTGACGCCATTCTTCCAGTGCAAGTTTGACTGCCAACAACTCTCGATTGCCAATGTCATAATTAACTTCTGCAGGAGATTAAACGGTGAGAATAATACGCGCACGGATGCACCTTCCGTCTGAGGATGCGCGTTGGGATAACACTGCTCCTACCCCCACCTCTGACGCGTCGACCTCCACTATGAATTGACGTGAGCGATCAGGGGTGACGAGAATGGGAGCTGAAACAAAGCAGCTTTTCAGTTTGGCAAACGCAGCCTCAGCTGCGTCTGACCACCTGAACGTCAAACTAGGGGAGGTCAAGGCGGTCAGAGGAGCGGCTAGTTGGCTGAAATTGCGAATGAAACGCCGGTAAAAATTGGCGAACCCCAGAAATCTCTGCAGGGCCTTGCGAGACTCTGGGGATGGCCAATTACCACAGCCTTAACCTTCTCAGGATCCATGCGAACACCCTCAGTCGAAATGATGTGTCCTAGAAAAGAAAACAGACTGTGCATGAAAAACGCATTTCTCCGCCTTGACAAACAATCCATTCTCTAGCAACCGCAAGAAGCACTCGTCGTACGTGTTGCACGTGTTCCTGGAGAGACGAAGAAAAAATCAATATGTCATCCAGGTAAACATATATGAACAGATCGACCATGTCTCGCAACACGTCATTAACGAGTGCTTGAAAGACTGCCGGCGAGTTGGTTAGCCCGAACGGCATAACGCAGTACTCAAAATGGCCTCTAGGGGTGTTAAAGGCAGTCTTCCACTCATCCCCCTCCCTGATGCGGACCAAATGATAAGCATTACGTAAGTCCAATTTAGTGAAAACGGACGCTCCCTGCAACCTCTCAAAAGCTGAAGACATAAGCGGTAAAGGATAGGTATTCTTTACCGTTATGTTGTTCAGCCCTCGGTAGTCAATGCAAGGTCGCAAGGATCCGTCCTTCTTTCCCACAAAAAAGAACCCCGCCCCGCTGGAGAAGAAGAAGGGCGGATAAACCCCGTTGCTAGAGAACTGGATATATATTTCTCCATGGCCGCCGTCTCTGGAATAGACAAAGAATATAACTTGCCCTTAGGCGGAGAAGTACCTGGCAATAACTCTATCGCACAGTCATAGGGACGATGAGGAGGAAGAGAATCAGCACGAGACTTACTGAACACCTCCTTCAGGTCGTGGTAACTCCGCGGGCACGCTAGCCAAATCCACTGCTTCCCCCTGAAACACAGACTCAGAAACATTAACACCAGCAGACAAAAGACAAGACAAATGACATTCCTCGCTCCAGCTAACCACAGATCCAAGGCGCCAATTGATCCTGGGGTTGTGTTTCTGAAGCCAGGTGTGACCGAGAACGATGGGGGATTGAGGTGAGTCCGTGATGTAAAATGATATCTCCTCAGTATGGTTGCCAGATGTGGTGAGGGGAAACAGGTAAGGTGGTCTGAGTGATGACTGGTAGTCTGTGTCCGTTGAGAGCAAAGGTGCAATGGGGTGTTTGAGGGAGGTGAGAGGAATGTTAAGCTTACAAGCGAACTTGAAGTCCATGAAATTACCCTCTGCCCCAGAATCCAAAAAGGCGTGATGCTCGAGTGCGTGGGTGGACCACCGTAGACTCACCGGAAGGAGTGTCGATGTAGATGAGGTCTTCCTGGCAGAGATCCCACCCGATAGTAGCCTCCGTTTTACTATCGGGGCTTGGTCTTTTACCGGACAACGCTGGATGTGATGTTCTTGACTGCCGCAGTATAAACATAGTCCCAGGGATCTCCGCCTGATCCTCTCCTCCCGGGAGAGCCGAGCTCGCCCCACCTGCATGGGTTCATGATCTCCCGGTGGGCTGACCGCAACATCTGAGCGCTGATACTGAGCCTCCGGTCTGTTCGCGAGAACTGTTCTCCCCCTCCGTCTGGTGGCTTGATCGAGTCGATTGTCAACTCTGATGGTGAGGTCAATCAGACTATTGAGAGAAGTGGGGAGCTCGACGGTGCGGATCTCCTGTTGGATGCGGTCAGCCAACCCATGCAGGAAGTGATCCCACTGCGCCTCTTCGTTCCACTTACACTCCGCCGCCAGGGTGCGGAACTCAATCGAGTAATCGGAGACGGACCTTTCCCCCTGACGTAGGTCCGTGAGAAGGCGAGCCGCTTCCCTCCCGGCGACGGAGCGGTCGAAGACCCGTCTCATCTCTTCCGAAAGGGCGTGGAACGAGGCACAGCAGCTGTCTTGGTTTTCCCACACCGCCGTCCCCCAGAGGGCAGCCCTTCCCGTAAGTAGTGATAAGACGAATGCCACCTTCATTTCCTCGGTGTAGAACGTGCGGGGCTGCATGGCGAAGTGCAGAGAACAATGAGACAGAAATGATCGACAGAACTCTGGCTCACCCGCATATTTCTCCGGGATGGGGAGGCGTGGTTCGGGCTGGGAAATCCCCCCGGAGACGATCGGCGGTGTGGGTGGCGTGGGAGGCGCAGCGGGTGACGGTTGTTGTTGGTGTTGCGTCTGGAGAGCGAGCTCGGACACCTTCGTCACCATTGCTTGGAAGGCTCGACCCATCTCATCTATCGCCTTGTCTTGGCGATCCATACGACCCACAGCTCGTTGCAGAAATTCTTCCAGATGAGATGGGGAGCGGTCGCCTGCTGCTTCCATGATGGTCAGATCCTTCTGTAACGACAGATAAAAGAGGAGGAAGCAATTGCAGACGATCAGATGTAGTTTATTGAGAAAGAGAGTCCAGGATGTTGGCAATGGCAAGGAAGGTCTACGGTGGCGTGAGATGAGCTGGGTGGTGAAGTCGGCGGTGCAGGTGAAGGTGGTCAATGGTTGAAACCAGGAACAGACCGGAACACTGACACGAGGACGACAACACTTAATCCACTCCAGCACACGAACACGGAAGACGGTAATCCAACTAGGACACGAAGACATGAGAGAGGATCTGACAACAGAGAGAGAGCGAGGTGAGTATAAGTAGCTGAGGTGTGATGAAGATCAGCTGGAGCGAGACAATCAACACCCAGGTGATGACAATCAGCTAAACGAGCACATGGAGACAACGTAAGTACAAAAACAATCACAAAACATGACACGGAGGAAACACTGGATTTCCTACCGTGACATCTTGGAATTCAAATGATTTGCAAATGATTTGATTATGGTGAGTTTAAAAATAAAACAAAAACTTCCTTCACATTTTTTTTTTATCAAATGTGGAGGATTTTTCTGATTATTTTTGCGTATCAGCTTTAATGCACTTATCAAAATAACAAAAGCAGTCAAATGTCAAAGTTTAGTTTTTTTGTGACAAAAATAAGTATTTAAGATTTATTATTAAACTTAGTCTGAAAACCATTTGACTTTGTATAAACAGATAAATAAGTGAATACATATGGTTTATAATTATTAATAATTGCATGTACAGATATAGCAGAATATAGAGATAATACAAGACTTCTTCACCTTGCAAATGGTTCTCAAAAGCAAAAAAGAAAAAAAAAGAAAAAAAAAAGTTTTTTGGAATCAACAGCCCAAAATGAGTAATTTCATTCATTTATAGCTTTATTTTCCGTGTTTGATCAAACCTTCTCCATAGACCTCCACCTCACACAGAGTAAGAATCCTTGAATCTCCAGGAATGATCAGATTCATGTATCGACCCTCCATATCGTTACAAATGTAGGTGGAGGAAACACCAGCTGGAATGCTAGAAATCACAGCGCATCTATAGAGAATCAAAGAAAACATTATTTAGACTTCTAGTCTTTCTTTATGTGTGTTTTCAGGGATTTTTATGGATATTATGCCACTGAAAGAGGATCTCACATAGGATTACAGTTGCCGTTGTTCTCCAGAGAGTTTGCGATGCGAATCTCCGCTCCATTTATTCGTTCTATTTGTTATTACGACGCTACTTATTCTGTGAAAATAACTCAGATTTAGTCTGAGTATTGGTTGAGGAACATGCTGACCATGATTTTGTTAATCCTGGATTGAAATCAATGGCATGTTCAGCAGACCAGAGGCCATAAGTTGATGACTGTGTGATGTTTCTGCCAGCTGCCAAATTATCTGGAAGATGTCATAATGTCAAGAAAGAGTTTGTAAGCAAATGTAATATTTGAAAGTGTTTCAAGAGGTTTACTTAAATATATAATGCATTTCCGTCAGATCTGTCTGAACTGTCACTTAAGGTGCAGCTTGACAATATGGAGCCAAAAGAGTCTCAATAAAGATAAATGCACACACTGCATTCACATATGCACACATAGGATTCATACATGCACACACATAATTCATAAATACACACACAGGATACACAAATGCGCACAAAATTCACAAATGCACACAAAAAATTTAAAAAGCACAGAAGATTCACAAATGCATACAAAATTCAGAAATGCACACAAAATTCAGAAATACACACAACATTTACATATCCACTCAAGATTCACACATGCACAGGACAAGATTCAGAAATGTATTTCTGATGCACACACACATATATCTTGATTTACAAACTGCTTGCGGTCTGTGAACTACACTGCATTTGTGTGTGAATTTTGAGACTCCTCTGACTTGGCTCAACACACAAATGCCTTTTTTTTAAACAGGGAATGATCTGCAACCAATCAGATATCTCCCTTGTTTTAGCCAATCACAAGAATGCACCCCACGTGGGGGATTGTTTACTTATAAGCCAATCAGCAAACGACTCACTTTCCTCAGGCAGCGAACGACTCACTTTCCTCAGCGAACGATTCACTTGACTCACGCAGCGAACGACTCCCTTTCCTCAGCGAACGACTCACTTACCTCACGCAGCCGGCGACCCACTTTGCGCAGCCGGACACCCACTTTGTGCAGCAGAAGACTCACTTTCCGCAGCCGGAGAGTCACTTTCCTCTCGCAACGAACGACTCACTTTCCTCATCGAACGATTCACTTTCCTCACGAGTCACGCAGCGAACGACTCACTTTCCTCAGCGAACGATTCACTTTCCTCACGAGTCACGCAGCGAACAACTCACTTTCCTCAGCGAACGATTCACTTTCCTCACGAGTCACGCAGCGAGCGACTCACTTTCCTCAGCGAACGATTCACTTTCCTCACGAGTCACGCTGCGAACGACTCACTTTCCTCACGCAGCGAGCGACTCACTTTCCTCAGCGAACGATTCACATTCCTCACGCAGCGAAGTTGAGCAAACGACTCACTTTCCTCACGCAGCTGGAAACCCACTTTTCGCAGCTGGAGAGTCACTTTCCTCTCTCAGCGGACCACTGACTCTCTCTTCATGTAGGGACCGAATATTATAATTAAAGTGACTTCTATATTGCATCCAAAAGAACATTTATATATATTTAAATATTCAAAAAGGTGTATTTTTTTTTTTACTTTAAAATATTTCAATACAATGAGATAATTGCCTATTGCAAATTTATGAATCCATGGTTAACTTTTTTCTGCAGTCACTGGGCTATATGTATTGAGACATTTTATTATTTATATTTTGTAAAAAATAATAAAAAATAAACCTGAATTGTAATCATTCTAAACATCTGTATTTTCATAAATAAGTAGGCTATAATATGCTGCACCACATGCATATCTTGCTGTGTGAACGCGTTCATGTGATTGGCTTATAAGTAAACAATCCCCCACTTGGAGTGTGTTCTTGTGATTGGCTAAAACAAGGGAGATATCTGATTGGTTGCTGATCATTCCCTGTTTAAAAAAAGGCATTTGTGTGTCGAGCCAAGTCAGAGGAGTCTCAAAATTCACACACAAATGCAGTGAAGTTCACAGACCGCAAGCAGTTTGTAAATCAAGATATATGTGTGTGTGCATCAGAAATACATTTCTGAATCTTGTCCTGTGCATTTGTGAATCATGAGTGCATTTGTAAATATTGTTTGCATTTCTGAATTGTGTGTTTATTTCAGAATGTTGTGTGCATTTGTGAATTTTGTATGCATTTGTGAATCTTCTGTGCTTTTAAAATTTTGTGTGTGCATTTGTGAATTTTGTTGCGCATTTGTGTATCCTGTGTGTGTATTTATGAATTATGTGTGTGCATGTATGAATCCCATGTGTGCATATGTGAATGTAGTGTGTGCATTTATCTTTATTGAGACTCTTTTGGCTCCATATGACAAAGTCCCTTTCAAGGAATATCTGGCAACAAGAGCATCGCAACTGCAGCTGCATTCATGCAATGACTATTAGTGACTGGCTCGCTATCTGGGTATATTTCTGAAAACTACGAACATCGACTAGAACTACTCATGTTATAGTTCATGTAACAGCATCAATTTCAAGCTCAGAAAAACCTCCATGTTCAGTTTGGTGAGCTACACCTGAGAAGGTGAGTTTATCCTTCTGCCCATCTGACCGGATTATCTTGCATTCTCTATTCCATGTCAGCATATCTGGTCGAGTCGATGCTGAGTGCCAATTTAAGTTGGCATTTTGTTGTGAGTTTTGCTGTGGGTCTGGCACTAAAACTCTGTTGTGTGCTTGTAACAATATTTAATTTTTACTTAATTACTTTTTTTGCATGGCTAATTGCAAAAGCAATTTATTTTGTAGCTTTTCCTGTTCTGTGTCTACAGGCACCTGCTGGACCACCCGTGTTGCCCCTTGTTCTGAGATATATTCACTATCCTGCTGAAGTACACAAATTTTGTCTCTTACACAGAAAAGTTCTGACATGCCCTCTTCTTCCCGTTACCTTAACCCCTCCATCTCAAGATGTCTCACAAGGGCACAAATAACATACGAGGGACTTTTGTTGATGGCATTTTCGCTCTTTTCAATATCCAAAAATCCCACAATTTCACAAGAGTTTCTCTTGACAATGAATGCAACGCTCCTATCACTTCCAGTTTTCTGAAAGATGACAACGCTCCAGGTATCGATGATAAACCTCAGTGCATGATTTTCCTCCAGACTCAATGTGTCACGGTTGGTAAACCGTGATCTCAGGGTGTTTACACTTTGTGGTGAATTCTGTGTGTCCCGCGTCTGCACTGATTAGTTGTGGGCGTCTCCATTAATTGTATCAGCAACAGCTGCCACTCATTACTCATCCACTTTATAATGGCTTGTCTCATGTCTTGTGTTTGTGAGATCGTTGTTTAATGTTTTGATGTGGTTCCCCTGTTCGTTTGGCTCTCAGTGTTGTTTGCGTTTGCGTTTGGATGTCTGTGTTTCCCTAGAACCTCATCCTCTCTCCGCACATTCACTCAGCCACGGACACTTACCTTCGGTTCTATTCCCCGCAGTTCCTGTGACATCCTCTCCTGCTGCCTCACGCCGTCATCATCTGGATTACTCACCTTCTCTCCGTCATCAGCTGGATTCCTCACCTCTTCACCATCCCCTCGGAGTGTCGCTGTCTAATCGTCATTGTTTGTTTATGTACTCATTCTATATCTTCTCATTAAAATAGTATACTTGCATTCGCTTCCAGACTGTTCTTTCACCCACCGTCACATAACGATCTCACCACCATGGAAGCAGCAAGCACCAATACCCTCACCGACTTCATGCACCACAGTGTGGTGCATGAATGGATCAGAATGGATCAGCAGCAGGAGAGCATCTCGAACACCGGAAGCGCTGTCCAAGCGCTGGTGGCACAGGTGTCCGAGCTCACCCAGCAGATCCATCAGCTCACGTCTCCCACTGCGCCCATCGCACCGCCTGCGCCATCCATCCCCTGGGAGATTCCCCAGGACCACTTCCGGCCAGAGCCACGACTTCCGGCGCCGGAGAACTATGCGGGTGAGCCAGCGTTTTGTAGAACCTTTCTTACCAAGTGTTCGATGCATTTCGCCCTACAGCCCCGCACTTTCGCTACTGAAGAGTCTAAAGTAGCGTTCACTCTCACACTACTATCTGGCAAGGCTGCCCTATGGGGGACGGCGGTGTGGCAGAATCAACACCCGTGTTGTGCCTCGTTCCACGCCCTATCAGAAGAGATGAAGAGAGTCTTCGACCGGGCCGCGACCATCAGGGAGGGGGCCCATCGCCTCTCATCGTCACCGATTACTCCATCAAGTTCCGCACCCTGGCGGCCGCGTGCCAGTGGAACGAGGCGGCGCAGTGGGATAGATTCCTGCATGGGTTATCCGACCGTGTTCAGCGGGAGATCTACCTCCTCGAGCTGCCCCCTACTCTCAATGGACTAATTGAACTGGCGTTACGAGTTGATGCTAGGTTTAATCGCCTGGGCCACCAACACAGTCCTTCCAGATCTACCATCTCTCCTGTTAGGGGGCGCTTGAGTCGAGAGAACACGGTCGGTTCTGTGGATGATCACGAGCCCATGCAGATGGGTAGAGCTCGGCTGTCCCGGAGGGAGAGGGAACGGCGGAGGTCCCAAGGACTGTGCTTGTACTGTGGAGGCTCTTCTCATAACACCTACTCATGCCCGGTAAAAGAGCCAGCCCGATATGTAATGCTTATCATTTGGTTCGTATCAGGAAGGGGGATGAATGGAAAACCGCCTTTAACACCCCTAGAGGGCACTTTGACAAAAAAGGTTGAGGCGTCAGAGGTGGGGGTAGGAGCAGTGTTGTCCCAACATGCTGCTTCGGATGATAAGGTACACCCTTACACGTTTCTTTCACATCCACTATCTCCTGTCGAACGTAATTATGACATTGGCAATAGAGAGTTGTTGGCGGTCAAATTAGCATTAGAGGAGTGGCGTCACTGGTTGGAGGGTTCAGGGGTTCCCTTTATTGTTTGGACCGATCACAAGAATTTAGAATACATCAGACCTGCCAAAAGACTCAATTCCAGGCAGGCTCGGTGAGCACTTTTTTTTGGTCGTTTTGAATTTACCCTACCGTACTGCATGGGTTCCAAAAACGTCAAACCCGATTCTTTGTCACATCCTTCTCACATTTTTGTCACATTCTTTTGATCCCTCCGCCCGTCCCGTTACTCCCGAGTGTATTTTGCTTGAGAAATCAGTGGTCTCAGCACTCGTATGGGAGGTCGAGTCGAAGGTCAAGGACATTTATTTATGCCGGAGGAGTTAAGGTCCAAAGTTGTCCAGTGGGGTCATTGTTCTAACGTGTCTTGTCACCCAGGGATGAGTAGAACTCATGGGTTGGTTAGATGTCTGGTGGCCACGTATGGCTCGCGATGTCCGCGATTTTGTTTGGCTTGCTCAGTTTGTGTCAGCGGTAAGTCATCTAACCGACCTCCTGATGGGCTTCTTCAACCGCTGTCTGTCCCTTCGAGACCCTGGTCCCATATCGCTCTAGATTTTGTAACCGCCCTCCCGCCCACTAATGGCATGACAGTCTTTTTGACCGTAGTGGACCGGTTCTCGAAGGCGGCACATTTCATTCCCTTGCCCAAATTACCGACAGCCAAGGAGACAGCGGTCACTGTTTTAGATCACGTCTTTCGGCTTCATGGCCTCCCGGTAGACGTGGTTTCAGACAGGGAATCTCAGTTTATATCCAGATTTTGGAAGGAGTTTTGCAAATTTTTAGGGGCGTCAGTTAGCTTGTCATCGGGTCCCCTCCGCTCACGCGTTTGTCCAGAGGTCCAGAATAA
The DNA here is from genome assembly GCF_003368295.1 of Carassius auratus. NCBI lineage: Eukaryota > Metazoa > Chordata > Actinopteri > Cypriniformes > Cyprinidae > Carassius > Carassius auratus. The sequence goes on along the minus strand of NW_020528307.1, from coordinate 274,597 downwards.
AGAAGACATAACTACTAATTACAATATTTCATGTTTTCCACAGTCAGTAATTCATACTGTAACATTCGTTTGTTTATGGTCATGTTGCAGTTTGTTTGAAATAACACACCTGTTCACCTGAAGGAAAACTCGACGAAGTGCTATTAGAAGACATCCCGTCAAAGCTTTTTGGTACATATCGCCTACCGTAGATGCAACGCGCATTTGAAAAAGCGAGGCGCTGGAGAGCAAAATTAGATTGAATGCAAAATACAATTTCACCACTAGATGGGAGTAATTCCTACTTAGTGTCCCTTTAATGTTTTGATGTGGTTCCCCTGTTCGTCTGCATTAGGGGCCTTCCATTGGGCAGTACTGATAGATTACAGCAGTGAATTTAATTAATCCCATGAACCTTGGGTGATTTCCAGAGTATGACAGGAACATGTAAACTAGATTTGAATGAATGTCTCATGGAATCACCACCAACCAATAGGAGGCAGCAGAGTCTTTGTCTGTCCAGGCACATATATTTATACCTCTCTTTCTCACCATAATGGGTAGTTACGGTTTTTATTTGGCTATGCCTGTCTGGCTTGCCACAATTTATTACTAGCCCACCTGGTCTATTTTTTACAGGTGATACTTGGCAGAGTCAACCATTTTTTTTTAAACTTTCACTCAGATGCAGCAGCTGTCATCTCAGCTTTGTTGCTGTGTTCAGTAAAGTCTTCATTTGGCTTCTGGAACTCAGTTTCTTCAGTTTTATTTTAAGATTTAAGAAGACCATTGTTGGTTCCACAACACCACTTCACCATCAGAGTCTCTGTATTTTCTGATAAACATTAAATGCACTGCAACACGTTATCAAGGTTTATTTAGTTCAAAATAGCTGAAACATGAGTGACATGAGAGCAGTGGCGGTTTCTCCATTAGAGTGATTGGGCGACGCACCACCAAAGGAAAGGGAGGGATTTTTTATTTTTTTTTACATTCAACAACAGTTTTACGCTAGCTTTCACTATTCTAGACTGTTTTTGCTGCCTCTAAATAGTCAAATCAGCGTCGAGTCGTGTTCTCTGTAGTACTGGCCCTTTTTGGGCGATTTCTGTCAAACTGTGAATCGCCCAGAGTGCTCTCATAGACTTCCATTCAAAGATCTTTTTTTAGAACTGCAGCCACTGCAATGCAATCTCAATGAGTTCTGGGAGGGCTAGCCCAAACGTGCTTTTGTCATCGTGCGTAACCTTAACCTGTGCAACTACTGGTGGGAACAGTGACATCCAATAATATTAAAACTATTTTTAATTTTAACAACAAGGAAAAAATTAAAAACTACTTTAATATCTTTATCAAATGTGAAAAAACAAAAAAAAAACAAACAGAAAGACGAGGACAGCTATGCAAATTCAGTTGTCAGCTGTACTTGATCAACATCACGGGGAACGTTACCTCAGTGTAGTTCTATCGTGTCACTGAAAGAAATACCATTCATTCGTTGTAGCAATAAGGATGAATTGGCAATTAAAGAATTAGGAAAACCAAGACCAAATTTAAACATCAAACAAGTATCTACAAAGGGCGGGAAGGCATATAAACAAGTATTTTCGAGGAAGTGGTATGAGCAGAGAAAAAGGCTAATAGGCTGCAAAGTAGCTGACGCTTTATTCTGTTAATTTACAGCTGCATTTTGTTACATCGCGAGAGCATGACGGACATTGCATGGACAACTACAGGTGTCACCGAAATGCATCATCTCTCGGAGAAGGTGAAAAAACATGAAAGAGCAAAGATGCATATGGATAGTAGGGAGCAGTGTAATGTAAGTGAGGAATGTGATATAAATGAGCAGTAATATAAGCGAGTTGTGTAAACAGTGATTCATGTGACTTCAATTATTTCTTATTAAACTGAAATCAAAGTAAAAAGTTTTTTTTTTTTTTGGAAAACCACGTCCTATTTTTAACAGGCAACATGTGCATGGTACTTTCCTTTACAGTGTTATTTCAAACATGAATTGTACAGGAATTCCAACACCTAATACACCCTTTCAATATATTTTAGTGTTTTCTTTTTTAGATTTCATGATTCATAAGTGTGAAATTTAGAACAACAATCACCTTGTATATTACATTGTAGTCGCTAACTCCCCATATATATATATATATATATATATATATATATATATATATATATATTTAACACTGTATGGGTTTGTTCCCCCTCGGCTAGGGGTGGGTGATATGATAAAAATATAACAAATCTTTTTTATTATTATTTTTATGTCATGATTTTATGACAATTCTTTTTCATGTTGGTTTTTCTATTTTGCAAACTGTTTGAGCATCACAGCCAAACTAATTTGCTTATATACGTATGTATATATTAGTGCTTTCAAATGATTAAACACCATTAATCACATCCAAACTAAAAGTTGTTGTACATAATAAATGTATGTGTTGGGAAGAACCAGATGGAGTTTGATCCATTTGCAGCTCTTTATTTGGGATAGTCAAACAGGCGGGGTCAATCGACAGCAAACTGAGCAATAGGGGCGAGGCAGAGACAGAATTGACAAATCAGACAGAAAGTCGAGGCATGCAGAGAACAATCAATAATGTGAAACAGTCCAGGGTCAAGAGAAGGAAAACAAAACACAGGTAATAACGCTCAGAACTGACAGCCGAGGCAAATCAAGACTTCGCAATACTTATTTTCTTTATGCTTCTTCTTTTTAAAGAATAAAACTAGAATGCAATTAGAGGGTCAAATAAAAATGAAAGAGATGTGTTTTCAGTGGATTCTTGAAGATTAAAGATTGAATGGGCAGGTCATTCCACCAGGAGAGAACATTTATTTAAAAGTGACTTTGTTCTACTTTGGGATGGCACAATCAAGCGACGTTCACTTGCAGAACTCAAGCTTCTAGAGGCACATAAGTCTGAAGTAATAAATTTAGGTCAATGGGTGCAGAGCCAGTGGTAGTTTTGTAGATAAACATAAATGCTTTGAATTTTGTGCGAGCAGCTGTTGGTAGCCAGTGCAAATTGCTAAACATATATACATAATAAATAAATTTGTGTTATTTTTTTTTGTTTTTGTCACTGCGTTTACATTTTTTCCCACCCAGCTCCACTTAAAGCTGCGGTAGGGAACTTTTGATGCTCTAGCGGTAAAATAAACTGAACTGCTTGCATCTTGCGGAAGAACATTGTAGCCGGAACTACTTCTCTCTTTTTATGTCTATGAAGAATCACAAAGGGAGGGGCGGCCGGCGCAGCGGACGATGATGGCTGCTTAATATTGACGCTCTACCTCAGTCGTCTTTTTTTTCGGTATTATCTATCCCCACTAAGTTTTCGGCCGAATCCTAAGTAAATTCCTTGTTTTAGTGGCACTTTAGATGGCATCTAAACGAGATTTAATACACTCCCCGGCGAAGAAAAAGCATAAAGATGACGAGCACCTTCACGACGCCATTGCTGAAATGCTCGATAAGCAACTGAGCGCCATAAAACTAAGTATGTCGACGATCGTTCGCGAGGAAATCTCAACGATTACAGCACGATTGGACTCGTTGGAAAAGGATGTTAAATCGTTCGGCAATAGATGTGATGACATCCAGGCTACGGTGCGGGATGTTAAAAGGGACTCGATCGCTAACAAGTCTTGCCTAGAGGAGCTTCAGGAGAAACTATCTCTTTATGAAGATAAATCCAGACAAAATAATCTAAGGTTGGTGGGCCTACGGGAAGGAGCTGAAGGAGGGAACGCAATTCAGTTCTTGCAGACCCATATTCCCAAGTGGATTCCTGCTCTGCAAGGGAAGACGATCGAGATTGAACGGGCGCACCGTCTCTACGTGAACGAGGATTCCTCCAGGAATAGAGCGCACACTCTGATTTTCAAACTCCTTCGTTACAATGATCGACAGGCGATTTTACAAGGAGCCAGAAGCGCATCACCGCTAAGTTATGAAGGGGGTACTTTACGGTTCTTCCCTGACTTCAGCCAGGGAACGTCCAAAAAAGGAAAGCTATGGCCGAAGGGAGGAAACGCCTACAACTACTAGGCATCGAGTCATTCCTGCTTTACCCGGCATCGGTCAAAGTACGTAATGGTCAGGAGCATCTGCTTTTCAAAACCCCCGAAGACCTGGAGCGGTTCATCGCGTCTCTGAACGTCACTACGGAAACGGTCAGCACTGCGCCCATAGAGATGTCTGATGAGTAAATTCGGCCTTCTCTGCTTCGTATTATAACACTTTGAGTAGGGATATAGGTTTAATCTTAGCTGTGATGGACACTCAGGTGAGAGATGCTGATGTTTTGAGTATCTGCTGCCACTTATAGTCCGAGTGCATGGCCTCGAATATATTTTCTTTCCAGGCAGATAAGAGAGTGTGTTCTTCCTCTCTGCAAGCTGCCGATCGTATTTTGTTTTTTGAATTTCTTTTATTGTTTTTATCCATTACAATGTTAGAACTTCCAGGGTTTGCTGTTTTTGTTGTATTATTTATGTTTCATGGGGTGAAATACTCATTGATGTATGTGGTTGCTATGGCTACTTTTGTCTCATGTATAATTATATTGTGACTGAATGAGGGACGTTAATGTGATATCGTGGAATGTTAACGGTCTAAACTCTCCCATTAAAAGATCCAAATGCCTAGATTATCTGCATCGCAAACGAGCTGACATTGCCCTAATACAAGAATCCCATCTCAAGGCTTCTGATGTTACCCGCTTTCAGAATAGACATTTCAAAGTGATAGCTTTCTCGTCGTATAATAGTGCCTCAAGGGGAGTTATTATTCTTCAGAACAGAAAATTCCCGTTTCTAATTGAGACAGAGGGAGGGGATGAAAACGGGCGGGTTACATATGCGTCAGGTTCATGGAATAATTTGAAAATGGTACTTTTCTCAGTATATTTCCATCTCTTACCAAATCCCTCCTTAATTTTGTCGACTACAACTTGGTCGTAGGAATAGATGCTAATGCAGTTTGTAACCCCTTAATCGATAGATCCCTTGTCTCTGTCCATGGCGATCAGGCTTCGCAGTCGCTAAACGAACTCATTGCTGATATCGACTTATGCGATATCTGGAGGGTGAAGAATGAGAGCTGTAGAGATTATACTTTTTATTCAGCACGCCACAAATCATTTTCGAGGTTAGATTATATTCTGATTTCCAAATCTCTTATTCAAAGTGTAAACCATATTGATATTTTACCCATACTGATTTCAGATCACTCTGCTGTGATTTGTAATCTGTCTCCTCTGATTATTCCTTTAAACTCCAAAAGGTGGCGTATGAATACAACTCTTTTGCTAAATGAAGATTTTGTAAAACAGCTGTGTTCTAAACTAGCTTTGTTTCTTAAGGAAAATTCGAGCTCAGATACTAATCCACAAATCCTGTGGGAAACAACCAAGTGTTTTTTGAGAGGAAACTGTATTTCTTTTGCCTCTTATGTAAATAAATCCAGAGTAAAACATTTAACCAGTTTGGAGGCTCAGATTGAATGTGTAGAGAAGGATCTTAAAAAAACCTTTACGGAACAGAAAAGCAGAATCCTGGGGAATTTAAAAACTGACTACAAGGCGATCTTACTAAAAAGGGTAGAATTTTTGATGCACCGTACCAAACAAAACTACTATTTTAATGGAGAGCGGCCAAGCAAACTAATGGCATTAAGGTTGAAACGCAACGAGGCCTTGGCTTCAATAACTGCCATTAAGGACAATGCAGATGTTCTTCACACAGCTCCGGGTGATGTAAATAGGATATTTAAGGAATTTTATGAGCATCTATACAGATCTGAGGTGGGAGTGAATGAACAACCTATCACTGACTTTTTGTCAAATTTAGATCTACCTCAATTAAGTGAGCAGCAATGTGCTTTTCTTGATTCTCCAATAGAATTAAAAGAATTGAAGGAGGCTTTAGAGGTTATGAACAAGGGTAGGGCCCCTGGTCTAGATGGTTTACCCCCGGAGCTGTACCTGGCGATATGGGATTTGATTGGACAACTTCTCCTTGACTCCATAAATTTTGCTATCGGTTCGGGTTGCTTCCATAGAGATCAGAACACCGCTCTTATTTCTCTGCTACTGAAAAAAGGGAAGGAACCCTTATGCTGCTCTAGCTACAGGCCGATTTCACTAATTGGTAAGGATGTTAAGTTATATGCTAAGGTTCTAGCCCATCGTCTGGGATCAGTCGCCAGCTTCCTAATTGCCTACGACCAGACAGGATTTCTTAAGGAACGTTTTGCTTCGGATAATGTGCGACGCCTTTTGAACATCATCGACTCACCTGACCCGGTTATCGAACAACGTGCTATTCTCTCGCTAGACGCCGAGAAAGCCTTTGACCGGGTCGAGTGGACATATTTATGGTCCGCTTTAACCCGTTTTGGATTTGGCCCTCGTTTTATTCATATGATTCAGACCCTATATGCTAACTCCTCTGCATGGGTTTCAACGGGGTTGTGTTGTTCGGATGCAATCCCGTTGAATAGAGGCACTAGACAGGGTTGCCCTTTATCGCCCTTGTTATTTGCAATTTCTTTAGAGCCCTTAGCGCAGGCAATTCGGCAGGACCATATTATTTCCCCGATTACTGTTGGTGACTCCAAGCATTCTATCTGTCTTTTCGCAGATGATATCCTTCTCTACATGTCCAATGTTTCCTCTTCTCTACCTCAGTGTCTTAAAATATTTAATGACTTTAGCGTCATAAGTGGTTACAAAATTAATTGGGGAAAATCTGTGTTAATGCCCTTGTCTACATCAACAAATACTGCATTAGCGTCCTCCTCGATCCCAATTAGTAAGACATTTAAATATCTGGGAATTCAGATCTTTCCATCACTGCAGGCTATCCTTAAAGAAAATTATAGTTCTTTATTTACTACTATCAGACAAGATTTACAGAGATGGGACATTATTCTAGTCTCATTACAAGGCAGAATCGCAATCATTAAAATGAATATCCTCCCTCGACTTTTATTTCTGTTCTCCATGATTCCTTTATCTCCCCGTATAAACTTTTTTAAAGAAATGAATTCTTTGATTACAAAATTCATTTGGAATAAGAAACGACCAAGAATTAAACTCTCAACATTGCAGAGAAGATCTGACAAAGGAGGCTTGTCTCTTCCGAATTTTCAATTGTACTTTTGGGCATGTCAGCTGCGCTCGCTCAAGATTTGGTTACAGGTTGACTCACAGATCGCCTGGCGGGACGCGGAAGCATCAGCTGTGCTTCCACATCGGCTTCAGGACATTTTATTCACGGGTTTATCGAAGAAAGAACTTAGGTTTGGGAATACAACTGTGTCCAATTCTCTTAAAATCTGGCATGAGGTGTGCAAATTTATGGGAAGTTCATCTAAGTTTACATCCGAATCGCCGATCTGGCATAATCATAATTTGCAATCTGACAACAGACCTTTTGTTTTTAAGCCATGGTCCGATCAAGGTATACATACCCTTAGTGATATATTCAATAATCAGGGGCTAAGGTCTTTTCAAGATCTGAAAGAGTGTTATAATCTTCCTGGACATTCCTATTTTCTGTATTTAAGGTTGAGAAGCGCTATGCGTGCTTATGGAGTACCATGGAACTGCAACTTGGACTCTCACCCTTTGATGGACTGTGTAAACTTTTCACAGACACGAGGAGCAGTGTCATTCATTTACAAAAGACTGCTCAAGCACAGCTGTAGAAAGCTCCCCATCACCACGATATGGGAAAAGGAACTGGCTCCTTGCAATCTTAATTGGGACTGGATATGGGACACTATTCCAACAATGTCAAAAAATCTTGCCCATCAGTTAATACACTACAAACTGCTTCATAGGGCATACGCTACTCCAAATATCTTGCACAAAATGAAGCGCTTGCCTACCCCCTTTTGTTCACTCTGTAATTTAAATATTGTGGGTACTTATATGCACATGTTTTATGAATGCCAACTTATTGGTAACTTTTGGGATGAGGCATTTCAAGTTGTGACAGAATTATGTGATAAGGTAATCCTTAATCACCCCAGTCATTTTTTTGTTGAATGATGATGCAGATCTCGATCTTACTGTTAGCCAGCGTAGGATTCTTCACACTGCTCTAACTGCAGCCAAAAAAATAATCTTTAAGATTTGGCATGAGCCTACAATTCCAGCAGGTAAATTGTGGCTCATAGAAACTAAATACATTGCACTTTTAGAACTTACTACAGCAAGAATTAATAAAGCCAAACCAAAAACACTTAGGGCCTGGAGTGAATTTGTTACAAAGCTATCACTGATAATAACTCAATAGGTCTTCCGTATGGATTACTTCTGAGCGCTATCAAGGAGGAGCAGTGGAAATCCTGGAGCTGTGTTGTTGTTGTTTTTCCACCCCTTAATTTAATTTTTTTTTTTTTTTTTTTTTTAAAGCAAACCCTGGTCTTGTACATAGTTATATGTGGTCACAATTGTGGACCTTGTTCAACTTTGGAAAATAAATAAATAATCATAAAAAGAATCACAAAGGTACTGGGTTACACCGCCGCGGTACCCCCGAAGCAATCTAAAATAGTCCGAATATAAACACTTATTATAGGTGCACCCTAGTGATTCAGGACAAGCCAAAAACACGGTTTGGTAAACGGATTCATGGTGTACTCGCTTCATATATACATTTTTCTACATTTTGAACACAAACAAAGTTATGGACCGCAGCTCTGATTGGTTGATTTCTTACCGGGAGCGGTCTGTAACTGCAAATGGCAATAGGACCACTGGGAGGAGCCAGAGGAGCTTGATTTTTTTTCACAGATTATCTGTCTCATATTCTACTGTCAGGACATAATGACAGGTTTAACAAATATGTAAAAAATATTTTTTTTTACAAAAGTTCCCTACTGCACCTTTAACTGGGTAAGATTTTTACATTTCTTAGTTAATTTCTGAATTTTCTACTACATTTTGTCAAGATTTTAGTAGAAACACATTTTATTATCAGTGTTGCTTGTCTCATTTTTAAATGGCCAACTAATGTTAGCCCCTTCAGATCATTTTCTGAGGTAATCTCTTGTATTATATTCTTTCAAATTGTACATGAATTTGTTCAGTTAAATTATTTTATGTCCATTTTGTTGTTCATTTGGTTTATTAAGCTGACTTGAAAAAGCCAACATACTGAAATCGGATTGCAAATGATTGCACAGATACTATTTAAACTGAACTGAGATGATGACATCACTGAATTCAATGATGAACTGTTTTCCTAATTAATGTTGTTCAGTTGTTTTGACACAATTGGTTTTGTTTAAAGTATTATATAAATAAAGGGGATTTGACTTTAAACTTCTTCCTCTTTTTTTCTGAGACCAAATTTTAAAATGTGTCTCCTAGACTTTTAAATCGACAACCACAAAACTCGCCCAGACCTGCAGTCTGCTTTCTTGTCAACTGATCTGGCTTACGGTTTTCGTAAACCAGGCTATCATAACCACTGAAAATCCCATAGACTTTCATTGGAGGGATGAAAACTTTTACACATTAAGACTTATGGTGTATTAAGCTGTCTACTGCCATAGTAAAGCTTAAAAACTCCTTACTGAAAATACTGTATGTAATACATATGAAAGCCTACTGTATGTATTAGGGCTGTGAATCTTTGGGTAGACAGTGAACCCTAAAAAAAAGTAGTATACTAAATGTTTTTTACTAAGTATACTTTAGTAAAGTTTAATTATACCTTTTTATGTAGCAAGTACAAATATAAGTGTTCTAGTAGTATACTTATAAGTGTACTGTTTCAATGCTCCTTGGGACTAAATTGGCCCACTTTCTAGTATATAAAAGTATACTTTAAGTATAACAGTAGCAAGCTTTGAGTACACTATTTTACCTCTATGTTTGGTGTTTGTACTGCAATTATACTAAAAGTGCATACTACAGTATACTACTTTTCTGTGCACTCAAAGCACTTTACATAGAAAGGAGAAATCTCCTCATCCTCCACCAGTGTGCAGCATCCACCTGGATGATGTGACGGCAGCCATATTGCGCCAGAACGCCCACCACACACCAGCTTACTGGTGGAGAGAAGACAGCGTGATGAAGCCAATCAGCAGATATGGGGATTGTTAGGAGGCCATGATGGTCAGAGGCCAATGTGCGAATTTAGCCAGGATGCCGAGGTCACACCTCTAATGGGATTTTTAATGACCACAGAGAGTCAGGACCTTGGTTTAACGTCTCATCCGAAGGACGGTGCTTGTTGACAGTATAGTGTCCCCATCACTACACTGGGGCGCTAGGACCCACACAGACCACAGGGTGAGCGCCCCCTGCTGGCCTCACTAGCACCTCTTCCAGCAGATACCTAGTTTTCTCGGAGGTCTCCCATCCAGGTACTGACCAGCTCAGCCCTGCTTAGCTTCAGTGGGAAACCGGTCTTGGGCTCCAGGGTGATATGGCTGCTGGTTGTACGGTTGCTGAATGTAAAAATATAGCCTAGGAAATAATATTAAGGTAACTTATTCATGTAACTATTATTTATTTTGACTGTATAGTTAATCAGCACGTTTGTTCATACAAACCTATGTAACATTTGACTGAAAAGGTTTGTTTTTTCTTCAATATCTGAATGCTACTCATTCATTGATTTTTCCTATTTTTCTACATTTGGTTTGTGTCAGATGCAGATAAAGAGCCACCAGAAACAGGTTACTGCATCTTTTGTAATGAAGGTACACTTACATTTATTTAAAGCTTCATATTCATGCATCAAATTAAAGTCATTAGTAATTTCTTAAAGGGCCCGTTTTTCCAAAAATGAAAGTTCTGTCATCATTTACTCACTCTATGTTGTTTCAAACCTGTATTACTTGGTGTATTACAATAATACGCCATTTTCATCTGTGACTCAGACATCCTCTTGGGCAGAGCTTGAAAACAAAAAATTTAATCGGTTTACTCCGAGCAGAATCAATATTTTAATGTTTCTGTTCCTGCGTTCATCTGATATTATTACCATTCCGAAACCAGTTCGGGTGTTTTTTTTAAAACCATATTCTTTGCCTATAATTTGCCTAATAATAATGTAATAATAATAAATTACAGCATTTTCTTTACTCAAAAAGAAAAGGAAAAAATAGATCTAAGATTAGCCAATAACCCGCTGCGCTTAGTCACAGCCAATACAGGATCATCTTTTCTAGATTTCGGCCAAATGTAAGCTAATAAAAAAATATAAAAAAATATATCAACACTTTAAAGACATCAAAGTATTTTTTATATGTTTAAAAATGTTTGCAGCATTGCTAAAAAAATCAAGAACAAAAAAACACTTGTATGTTTCCATGTTCCCGACGTATCTGGATGCTAAAATATGATTTATTATGTAGTGTTTTTGCTTTCAACAACATAAAACATCATCTTTCACATCGGCTTTATCAGCACAGTGAAGCACGGTAACGCTGAACACAACATTCTGTACAACGGAGCAGTGCAACTTTTTATTTGTTTCTTTAACTGTATTTTATTTTGATAATAAACAGGCTTCAATATAGCAAAATTATGTTGTGTCGGTGCGATGATCATGTCAAGCTTTTGCAAAATAATTAAAACAGTAAAGCTTTTGTTAATTAAAAAAAAAATACTCTCTGTCGTTTTCTTTTCCGAAAACTTTGGAACATGTCACAATGAACTGTAATTTAGCACATTTTTTCTTTCATTTAGTTAATCTGTCAATATGATTTAAGTGAAATATATTTAGTGTATATGCCTATATTCCTTTTTATGTAATCCTACAGTTTTTCTGTTGTCTCCATTCACAGAGCACTGCAGGTGCGTGTAATCCGTTAAATTCATCTCACACTATCCTCAGATAAACTCTTACCTATGATGAGTTCACAGCTGAGCGGACATTTCACTCGCTGGCTTCAGCAACACATTTGCATAGGACGAACTACTGTAATTCGTGATTGGATGAAAAATATTAAATGGAATGATAAAATAACGTTATTAACCGGTTAATGGTCATTTTAAATTTTTGATTCTGTTTGGAACTATAACATTTGATTCTGTTTCTGGTTCTGGTTCTGTTCCTGCCAAATTTTGTTCATTTCTGGTTTTCGTTTTTGTTCTTTGAACCGGTTCAAAGCCCTGCTCTAGGGACACAGTCCCAAACTGAACAAACACCATAACATATAAAGTTTATACAGTAAAAACTTGTGTTAACACCATCTTTAATTATGTACTCGATAATACCTTCTGTTGCTGAAGGGGGGGAAAATAACACAAGACACACATATTGGATATGTTAGATTTCCCAACAGCAACTGAGTCAACATGTGTTTAGAACTGAAATGTGAAAATGTTGTAAATTAATTATTTTGGTCTTTCATTCAGTGCTTTGCCTTAATCTCACTCTCAATCTCAATCAACCACTGCTCTCTCATTGTCTCATTTAGTCATGCAGTTCATTCACACTCTGTCACTCTCTATATATCTACTCCATCAATAAAGCATACATTTATTTTTACACAAAAAATAATAGTGTCCTGGGAGACTTCCTGAAGTAGAAACTTGGGGTTTAGGGTTTTTAATTTTAATTTTCCGTTTCTTTCTCAGGTAGATTCTGGAACAAAAAGAAGCCAGGCCACAGCATCTAAAATGGAGACTCAATTAAAGTGGCTTTGTAACATAAGAGACTTGGGACGGTGGAGGGAGCAGAAGAACCAGACGATCAGAAATCAGGCAGAGCTCTAATGGTGCTCCTTAGGGGAATTGATTTATCTATAATTATCTATAACATCTACTTAATGTTCTGATGTAGTTATAATTGGTCATTATTCTGTTTTATGAATCTATATTTATTATATTCAACTGTTCAATAGTTTAGGGTCAGAATTTAATTATTATATATTTTTTTAAGAAATATGTTTTCAGCAAGGGTGCGTTAAATTGTTAAAAAGTGACAGTAAAAATATTTACATTGTTGGACAAAATTCATATGTTCCTCATCTTTAACCTCATGACTGAGGGATTTTACACAGTAGATTCAGTCTAGATCACTGGTTTTAGGAACAGACTCACTCTTTTTACGTTGAGGATCGCTGCTTCTTCAGGGGTTTGAGACCAGCTCAGCTTCACATTAGTGATTCCTCTCAGAGCCAGCGCTGACTTCAACTGCACTTAACAATTCTTAAGTATAATGATGCATTGGGCTGCGATAATAGACAAACACCATGTTCTCACCTCTTTAAGCACATTATCCATTATTGTTGGAGTCGGTCAGATTAGCGGTGGAGTTAAATGATATCTACATGAACGATTGTCTAGAATAATCTAGGAAACACAATCATTCTATTCAATGTCATTAATGTTAATTAAAAAGTAATAACTAGAGTAAAAAAATAATTTAAAAAATCTATAAATCTAAAAAATTAATTTTAGATATTAGTTGAACTATGAAACTTCTTCCTACATTAAACATGAAAATATCACTAGCAATAATTCTAGTGCTGAGACATTTAAAGCTGTTTGATCAGTAATACACGTTAAAACATGCAGTAAATATGCATTGTTGTTCTGTATGCTGTATGCATTTACATCAGAAATAACTGTACTTAAGTTATAAAAAATAAGAGAAATCCTTAACTTTTCCAGTGAAAAGTAATTAAAATTAGAGTAATTACTTGGGAGTCCCCCATTCCCTGCTCCTCCCCATCATGTCGGATGCCAGCCGTCCCTCCATATCCCAGGCGCCCAGCAGCTACCTTTTCCATCTCCCCGGTAACTCACTCCAGCCCACCGCCTCGAGCGTCTATGGCGGCAGACTGCTTCTCCATGCACGATGGCACCTCGGATTCACCACAGCAGAGAGGGATCTTTGGTAGTGTGTCTCTCCTTCCTCCCGAGTTTCGGCAACGATGTAACACAGTAAGTAAGTCAGAAAGGAGGAGGCGGGAACTGGCGAACATTCAAATAAAAACTTTAATAATAAGCACACAACAGCATTACAGCCCCTCGCAGTCGACTGCCGTGCACAAACAAAACCAAAACAAAATAAAACCCAGGCCTGGTTCTCTCTCTTCCTTCACTGTCGTTCCTCTTCTTTTTGTCCTTCTGGAGATCCTCTGTGGGACTCGAGACCGGAAAATGGAGCAGGTGTTTGTCATTTTCGTTAACTCCTTACTCCTTATTTTTCTTTTTCCCTTTTTGCTTCTCTTTTTTCTGTTTTCTTACTGATCTATCTGTTTATCCTATCTGATACTTCTCTTTTTAATTTTGTCTGCACACGTATTTATTTTTAACCTGTTAGCCAGCAGCCCCCCATTATGGGACTCACAGCTGAAAGTGCTCTACCTAACTTATAATTGTAGCATGAGACTCCCCAAAAAACAAAAAAAACTTGTACTGCATTAAGCTAACTTAAAGCGGAGACTTGTCATTACACTTGCATAACATTGCTCTTTTGTTGATTTTGATTGCTTCCATTGTCCTCATTTGTAAGTTGCTCTGGATAAAAGCATCTGATAAATGACTAAACAATGTAAATGTAAATAAACTTGTCAGGCCAAGTTAGTAGAAAACAGTCTAGGGTTGTCAGCCACATGCAGAGATAGAAGATATGTTCCCATCTGGCAGATTCAGAACTGCAGACAACAAAAGGAATAGTCACTGCAAGCAGCAGGAGAACTGAGCAGAGAACAGGTATGACATTCATGACAGGAAAGGGACAGGACCCACCCAAGACGTGACCAAACTGCACTGACAACAGAATAGACTATGCATATTCTATATTCTAGGCCACGTATTCTGAGCCCATGCTGGAAACTATGTAATATTTTATAATGTATAATATATTGTCATCAAAGCAACTGTTCTTGTTGCTCAACACAGCTTTGCAGAAATCAATTTGTATCAGTTTTCATGTACACCTTTAGTGTGATCAACATTGAGGACTGGAGAACATTCACGCTTGTAAATAAAGAAACATCAAAGCTGAACCGAAGAGAGTTTAGGTTTCCCAATCATCATCATCATCATGATCATCATCTTCTCTTTCTGACAGCACATCTAGCTGCAAATAAAAAAGTTCATTAAATCATAAAAACATCACTTTCCAGTTCATTTATAATATTTGCATTTTCATTTGAATTGAAAATCAACATTCCTTTTCAGTTTTCCAGTGTTTGTATGAGCACACTCACCTGGTGCAGCTTCCTTCCGCATCACTTCCTGTTCTGGCGGTTGAGTCCATTGCAGCGTCACGTCAGAAAACCCTCGTTCCACCAAAACAGACTGGAGCTGAAATGAGCAGATCTCTTAAAAGTGCTCTCAGTGAGCTCAGATATCTGTGTTTCCTGAGCTCTCTCACCTGTGACAGGAGCTGGACTCTCACCGCAGGATCAGACAGACTCCAACTGGACTTCAGTTTCATCTTCAGGAAAGTTCTCTTCAGTAAAGGACCTGAAAGGGCACATGAGAGTGAACATACAGAGAAAAATACATAACGTAAAACAATAACAACAAAAAAGACCTAGACCTAAATTAAATTAAAAACCGGTTCACTTGCAATAAGACATAGCTTTTTCTCAAATAAAAAATTGTTTCATGTAGTGAACTACTGAAAGCTGAGAGAATGCAACTGTTGTAGTTTCACATTTTCAACTAATAAATTGCATAAAAAATAATAATAAAGCTGTTAGTTTCACGGTTTACGCTGCCGGAAGAAACACGGAGCCGAGGATAAACGAAATAAGGCTTTTAATATATTCAACTCATGGAGCACAGCGATAGACACACGTAAGTTAGTGGCAAGTGAGGAGACCCGACAAAACAGAACTGAAAGGACAAGGCTTATGAACAAAGGATAATTGGGGAAACACAGGTGGATGGCATGATTAAATTAACAGGGACTTGGAACACATGAGGAAGATAATAGACACACCTGGGAACTAATCAAACCAAACACAGAAAGACAGAAACTGGGTCACGGGCAAAAACACATTAAATGAGTCCAGGTGTGACAGTACTCCCCCCTCCCGGTAGGTGCGTCCTCGCACCGTAGAAACAACCGAGGGAGGCGTGGGTGGGAACTTGGGAGGAGGTTCCGGTGGAGGACGGACTCCCAGGAGGGGGCCAGCAGACAGGGACCACGGAGGAAGGAGCCAGGGAGGAGACGACGGAGGGAGGAGCCAGGGAGGAGACAGGAGCAGGAGGAGCCAGATGGTGCACCAGAGACCAGCCAGGACGGAGATCCAAGGTGGAGTCGACGGCGGGAGGAGCCATGGTGAAGGAGGGGTCGACGACACCAGGGGGCCGACAGGCGGAGACTGCACCGGTGGGTGAGGAGCCCAAGATGGGGCAGCACAGCCGCAGAGCCAGGGGGACGTCGAGGTTCCGGAGGGCCTAGGTGGAGCAGAAGGCTCAGGCGACCAAGGCGGAGGTGGGGTCCTGGCAGACCGCTGTGGAGCCGGAGCGACCGAGGATGGAGGTGGAACCGGAGGGAAGGAGGAGCCTGACAGAGCCGGAGGGATGGAAAGACGAGGTGGAACAGGAGGAGTGGAGTCCCGAGGCGGCGGATGGTCGACGACTGACCAAGGTGGAGCCGAAGGGGCGAGGGAGCCCGGTGGAGCAGGTGGGATGACAGGCCACGGTGGAGACGAGGGAGCTAAGAGCCAAGGCGGAGCCGCTGGGTCGAAGGACCGAGGAGGAGTCCAGGGCTCAGAGGCTGGAGGCGGAGACAGGGCCTTAACATGCCAAGGCGGAGCTGGAGACTGGCAGTCCAGCGGCGAACCACCGCGCCCCGATGGCGCGGACTGAGGGTGAGCTGCGGGACTGACTGGCACCAGCAGGGATGACGAGGAACTGGCTGGTCTAGGAGGAGGAGAGAGGAGAAGGATGGGAGGAAGGACAGGAGGATCAGGACTGGACGGAACCAGCGAAAGTGGAGCAGAGGGACCAGCAGGTCCTGGAGGAGGTGGGAGAGGGAGGCCGGGAGGGAACACAGGAGATACAGAAGATTCAGAGCTGGGCGGAACCAGCGGACACACAGAAGATTCAGGGCTGGGCGGAACCAGCGGAGACACAGAAGATTCAGGGCTGGGCAGAACCAGCGGAGACACAGAAGATTCAGAGCTGGGCGGAACCAGTGGAGAGACAGAAGATTCAGGGCGGGAGCGGAACCAGCGGAGAGACAGAAGATTCAGGGCTGGGCGGAACCAGCGGAGACACCGAAGATTCAGAGCTGGGCGGAACCAGCGGAGACACAGAAGATTCAGAGCTGGGCGGAACCAGCGGAGACACAGAAGATTCAGAGCTGGGCGGAACCAGCGGAGAAACAGGAAACTCAGTGCTGGGCGGAACCAGCGGAGACACAGAAAACTCAGGGCTGGGCGGAACCAGCGGAGAAACAGAAAATTCAGGGCTGGGCGGAACCAGCGGAGAAACAGGAAACTCAGGGCTGGGCGGAACCAGCGGAGAAACAGGAAACTCAGGGCTGGGCGGAACCAGCGGAGAAACAGAAAATTCATGGCTGGATGGAACCAGCGGAAATGGAGCAGAGGAAATGACTGGAGGAGGTAGGAGTGGGAGACTGAGAGGGTATACAGGGGAATCAGGGCTGGACGGAACCAGCGGGGAAACAGGAAAATTAGGGATTACCTCCATAGACCAGTCCATCAGATCCAGAACTTGCTCCATATGACCTTCAGAGACTGTATACAGCTCACCCTCAGTCGCAGGAGTGTGGGCAGGGCTTTCCTCCACGCCCTCGATCTCCACGAGGACTCCCACGATGCACGGTGTGGCCGGCTCACACACCTGGTCAGTCGCGCTCTCGAGTTCCGGCTCCCTGTCGGTGAATGGCTCGGGCTCTGCGGCTGCGGTGGGCTCTGGCTCCGTGTAGCGAGATGGTGGCTGGCTGGTCTCTGGGTCGGGAGTGGGACTGGCGAGATCCTCAATGGGGCAGACGGTGAAAGGTGAGCCATTTCTCGCCAGAGTCCACTCCACGAATGCGGCGAAATCCTCCCGAGGACCATCTTCGGGCGACAATGCTCTGCACTTGGAGTTCAGGCTGGTGTTGTAGAAGGTGCAGAGCGCGTCGTCCGGGTAGCTGGTGGCATTAGCTAATAGAAGAAACTGTCTGGTATGGTCCTCGAGAGAACGTCCTTCCTGCTTCAGCAGGAGGATGAGGAATTCGGGGCGATAGAGGGGATCCATAGAGACTACGAAAAGAAAAGACTGTAGAACAAACGAAAACAAAACGGAGGGAAAAACACGCAGTTTTCTACTTTCTTTTTTGAGGTCGGGTCTTCTGTCACGGTTTACGCTGCCGGAAGAAACACGGAGCCGAGGATAAACGAAATAAGGCTTTTAATATATTCAACTCATGGAGCACAGCGATAGACACACGTAAGTTAGTGGCAAGTGAGGAGACCCGACAAAACAGAACTAAAAGGACAAGGCTTATGAACAAAGGATAATTGGGGAAACACAGGTGGATGGCATGATTAAATTAACAGGGACTTGGAACACATGAGGAAGATAATAGACACACCTGGGAACTAATCAAACCAAACACGGAAAGACAGAAACTGGGTCACGGGCAAAAACACATTAAATGTCTCCAGGTGTGACAGTTAGTAGCCGTTTCCCAAAACATTAAATCTGTTTGATCACACCTTCTCCATAGACCTCCACCTCACACAGAGTAAGAATCCTTGAATCTCCAGGAATGATCAGATTCACGTATCGACCCTCCATATCGTTACAAATGTAGGTGGAGAAAACACCAGCTGGAATGCTAGAAATCACAGTGCATCTAAAGAGAATCCACGAAAACATAATTAAGACTTCTTATCTTTCTTTATATGTGTTTTCAGGGATTTTTAAGGATTTTAAGCCACTAAAAGATAAACTCACATGGGATTGTTGTTGCCGTTGTTCTCCAAAGAGTTTCCGATGCGAATCTCCGCTCCATTTATTCGTTCAGGACAGCAGTCTAGTCTGTTTGTGATTACGACTATACTTATTCTGTAAATAAAACTCAGATCCACCCTCCACCATGGGTTAGTCTGAACATTGGTTGAGGAACATGCTGATGACGGTTGTGTGAATCCTGGATTGAAATCAATGGCCTGTTCAGAGATCAAGCTGCCATTGGTTGATGATTGTGTGACGTTTCTTTCTGTTGCCAAATTACCTGGACGATGTCATAGTTGCAAGAAACAGTTTTAGTATGCACATTTTATACTCCTTTAACCTGTTTTGAGGGGAGATTATCTTCAATCAGGCATTTGAGAAAAAGTCCTATCTACCTGAATGGAGAAATCCTGAAAACTCAAAAACTGGCTGTCACACTCGCATTTAAATAACATAAAACATAACACAAAATCAGCTATAAAATCTGACATAAACTGTCCCATAAATGTTCTGATGTGCTCAAATAGCATCATAAAATCTTTTAATTCAGGCTGGTCCAGTAAAGACAGCTGCACAGACATGATGATGACTTTACCAACCAGCAGCTGGCTCATTTATTTGGAACTATATTAAAAACCACTTTAATGAAATGAGAATTTCTTAAAAAATCAAATTCACCCGGAGAAGATTTAGACCAGATAGTTAAGTAGCTTGAATTACCTGGAAAAATCACATAGACTCCCACTTCACAGACAGTGAGATACTGAATCTCCAGGAATATTAACAGTGATATAACGTCCCTCCATCCCATCACACGAGTAGCTGTAGGTAGCTCCTGCTGGGATATTAGAAACTACAGCACATCTGGAGAAAGATGAAAGAGTGATGATGAACTCTTTCTTTTACAACAAGATGTATATTTTATCATTTTATATTCAGATGTTGGTGGTCAGAGTTAGTGTTGATAAACTCTGCCAACAAGGTCGGCCTATTTGCACCATAGACTCAATAAAACATGAACATAGTGTACGTCACGTCACCAGTAGTTTTCTGAAGAACATTTTTTTAATTCTAAGTGGGTGGAGCGGGCCATCGCCATCTTTGCAGTGTGTTACCATTCGTCAATCATGGATAATCAAAAAAAAGGCTGTAGGAGGTTTCTGAAGCCACGCCCACCTAGCTTAACTGGAGTGTCAGCAGTGGCGATCCACCTGTCGCTCAAGCCATGCCCTTAATTATTTTAAATATAATTTAAACATATGAATTCACCCACCTCACAGTTGTCATGAATTTCTAAATTAGCTATATTGACCAAAATAATTTTTGAACCAGGCTGTAAACATGTAAACATGCTTAGCGGCCACACCTGCGCCCCATCAAGCTCTGGCTTTATAAACCCGGCAAACGAACACAGAGGTGAGAGATGTCTCCACAAGACTCGGCTAACCATCCCTTCTATTGTGCCCACAGATAGCAGTGTGTGTGACCACCAGCCCCATCATGGAAGGAGAGGACGGACCCACACAGCACAGTGCACCACAACAAGAAGAGAGAGAGAGAGAAGCTGAGCACCGAGCACCAAAATGCCTCATGTTAGCCTTTTGTTTCCCTTCACCCTTGCCAATAAAATCCACCCTTCGGGGAACTTACCTACATCCTCATGTCGTGTGTTTCTTCACCCTGTCACAATGGTGGAGAATGCGGGTATAGCAGTGAAGAAGTCAATGACAAGTGACCCCTCCACATTCAGTATCACCCCACTTGGATTGATCCGGACATTTTTTTTTCTTTTGTCTTTGTTGGTTCACGTTCACTTTCTGTTTCCCCAGGTGGTGCTCCTCCCCAAACGATGGAATAGCTGCTGAAACACCTTACAGAGGTGAGCATCCGCCAGCAGCAAATTATGGAGCACATGGCCTCCCAACAAGGGGAAACAGAACTCGAGCTTGCCACATCGTAGTTGCCCTCACAAGCCAAAACCAAGGCGAAGCTGCTAATCACCTGTGTGCACGGCGACACAAGAGAAGTTTCGGCGTGTCATGTCACCATCTCAGCGCCACCTGGATGGTGCCCCAAAGATGGTGAGTCACCCCCAATAGTTCTAACCTCTATTTTGATCTGTACCAGCAGGTGACTGGGGCCGGGGCTTTGCCAAGGAGCAACATGAGTATGTCCGCTTAAAGCACTGCCTGGCCCATTGCTGACGCAATGCAGTGTTTGCTAAATCTGTAAAAGTGTATAATTGTAGTATGCACTGAGGGTGCTCCTTTTGTTTCAAGTTGTTTATATTTAATTACAATTGACAATGTGATATATATATATATATATATATATATATATATATATATATATATATATATATATATAGACCTCAAGCAACATGGATTTTGTGCCTCTCCTCTCTTCCTCCAGTCTCTGGGACACTGATATCCAAACGAAATGCAAAATTTACTTTCATCAGAGAACATCAGCACTCAGCAGCAGTACAGTCCTTATTGTCCAGGCGAGAATCTTCTCACGCTGTCTGTTGTTCAAGAGTGGCCTGACACAAGGAATGCGACAGCTGAAACCCATGTCTTGCATACGTCTGTGTGTAGTGGTTATTGAAGCACTGACTCCAGCTGCAGTCCACTCTTTGTGAATCTCCCCCACATTTTTGAATGGGTTTTGTTTCACAATCCTCTCCAGGGTGCGTTTATCCCTATTGCTTGTACACTTTTTTTCTACCAGATCCTTTTCTTCCCTTCACCTCTCTATTAATGCGCTTGGACACAGAGCTCTGTGAACAGCCAGCCTATTTTACAATGACCTTTTGTGTCTTGCCCTCTTTGTACAAGGTGTCAATGAATGTCAGTGTCAAAAATTTTCACTTTTTAAACAGAATTAGTGAAATAAATCTACTTTTTGATGATATTCTAATTATATGACTAGCATCTGTAATATATATACAGGTCATTCTCAAAAAATTAGCATATTGTGATAAAGTTCATTATTTTCCATAATGTAATGATAAAAATTTAACTTTCATATATTTTAAATTCATTGCACACCAACTGAAATATTTCAGGTCTTTTATTGTTTTAATACTGATGATTTTGGCATACAGCTCATGAAAACCCAAAACTCCTATCTCAAAAAATTAGCATATTTCATCCGACCAATAAAAGAAAAGTGTTTTTAAAACAAAAAAAAGTCAACCTTCAAATAATTATGTGCAATGAATCTAAAATATATGAAAGTTAAATTTGTATCATTACATTATGGAAAATAATGAACTTTAACACAATATGCTCATTTTTTGAGAAGGACCTGTATATTATATATATATATATATATATATATATATATATATATATATATATATATATATATATATATATATATATATATATATATTCTTTTTTTTTTCTTTTTTTACCTATGTTTTATTTTATTTTATTACGAAAAAAACTACTTGTGATCAAAAATTAATTGACGGACCCCCTTGCAGTAACGCTATTGGCACCCAGTTGCTTTACCCTTGCTTTAGACTGCGTGATGCTTCAGAAAGGAATTTTGTAATGAAATTAACCCTCTACTGAGAGAATTTACTAACTTTCTGTCCCGACACAATGTACAGTGATGTACTTGATTGTAATGGGGTGGCTTCTATACAGTCTGTGATCACTAAAGACCCTGTCTCGTGCTCTAAGGGAATTGCTTGTGTGACGCGATCTGGCAGTTTAGAAAGCATAATATATTAGTATTAGTAAATGCAAACAAAATAATAAAATACCATTAAAAAAGAAGTGTCTGTATAATAGGCCTATGCATCTTTAAAATTACTATTATTAATTTGCAAGGGCTTGCTTTGTTTGTTTTATAGAGAGAGTTTGTCTAAACAGGCCAGTAAGATACTATTAATTACTACTCATCCTTTTAATTACACTGATGTATCATCAAAAATGTCTACAAATTGATCAGACTGATCTGAGATTGTATAACCATAGACTCTGTCGCAGTGGTTCACAGCTGCAGGGCAGTTTCAGTGAACTCACATGATTTACGGGTTCACAGAGACACCCCCCCACCCCACTTCCCCCAAGGAGGACATTTTGAAACAGTAATGATGTAACGAAGCCTCTTGTACTGAAATCACATGATTTTGGCATTTTGATATGGCATTACAGATTTGCAAAGGTTTCAAAGCTTCATGAAGCAGTGTTTCAAAAGTGGCCATCACTAATGGGTGCATTATTCATTTGAAAATGACAGAAAAAGACTCAGATTCAGAGAGAATCTTGCTTACACCAAATATCTTAAAAGTGTGTGGCCATTCTTTGGTTTCTGGAGTGTCAGAGGTGAAATTATTCAATCACGCAATTGTGTGAGAAACGGTTGCTATTTCACTCCTCAACATCTAATTTGAGAACGCACATGCATTCTTTGCCATCACGAGAAGTTTTCTCAAGAATGTTATGACGAGGGGTGAGTGAATTGTTTCTGAATGTCAGTTTGCTATTTTGTGTTCATGTAGTACAAACATTACGCTATCTGTTGAAGCCTATTTTCTCAGGTTACTGATGCACTTACACAAGATGCTTGATTTAGTTTATAATTGATTATTGAGCCCTCTTGTGGGCATAGCAGACCATACACACCATGCATTTAGAATTCACAATTTCAGAAAAAAAAAATGTGTGATATTTTTTTTTTCCTTTGACAGCACTATTATAAAGCACATATTGCATTCAGTTAATTTGTTTCTCTTTACTACTGTATGATCATTTGAGAACACCTGCAATCTTCATATTTTGCTCTTATTAAAATATCATACATATGAGCAGATATCAGATCCTAAAAGAACTACGGTCAGACTTCTATCACAAGAGTACTACTGGGGGTGCTACAGGGGTAAAATAGTGCTGGTGTTGTCCAGGGTTGAGCCTCCGGCGCACATAACAGAAGGCTCTCTCAATATTTTATATTTTAGGTTTTGTAGGATTTGCATACATATGTTCACCCCTCGAAAGCCTGAAACCAGC
This sequence comes from Carassius auratus, assembly GCF_003368295.1. Taxonomy (NCBI): domain Eukaryota; kingdom Metazoa; phylum Chordata; class Actinopteri; order Cypriniformes; family Cyprinidae; genus Carassius; species Carassius auratus. The sequence continues at coordinate 250,659 of NW_020528307.1, read as the reverse complement.
TGAGCAGAATCTGTATATAAGTATATATCAGAGGAACTCACACAGGGTTACTGGAAACATTTGAAGAAACATTTCCAACCCGAATCTCTGCTCCGTTTACACAGCAGTCGGGTACGTCAGTGATGGTCACTATGTTCACGTTGTACGTCTTCATCAGGTCCAGTCTCCACCACGGGTCACTTTCCCACATAGTACTGCTACAGGTGTAGTTCGACCCATCCAGAGCATTTTCGGCATACCAGTCATAATATAATGTTGACTGATTGGCTGTTCCCCATGTTGCTACATTCACTGGAATAATTCAAAAGAAAACCTTATTTACAATTATAATTATTTTTTACAAGTATTTATAGCCCTGTCGGGCTATTTAAGTCCATGAGTTTTTACCACATGTCTGAAAATGTTTCACAGCAGTACAAACTCACTAATAAAAGATGAAATAGTGTTTAATTCACAAAATCTCACCTTCTTTCTCTGCCTCCGTTTGAACTGAGAAAAAGCCTTAAAATGAGAAACACAGAATGATAAGTATTTTGCAACTTAAATAGATTTTTCTTATGAATATAAACATGTGTTCTGTTAGATTTATACTTTACAAATATTTGCCAGTTGGGTAAAATTTTGTATGACTTCTAAAATCATGTATTAATGACTTATGTAATTAGCATCTCAAGTAAAAGTATATTGCTTAAGGGTATTTAGAAAATATTAAAAAAGCAGACTGAAGGTCATTAAGATATTAAACAGATTGTGTTTTACTTACCCAGTAAAAAACACAGACTCTTGTAGAAGTCCCTCATGTTCATTTCAGGAGGTTTGTGATTCTTTCTGCTTTCATTTGAGGAAGTTTGAATGAATGTTTTCCCTGAGAGAAACACATTAGTTTAATTTTATATCAGTCACATGATACTGTCTCCCCTCCCACTTTTCACTTTGACTGGTGCTGGAAAGATTTTATACACACACATTTTTACTGAAAATAATGATAACATGCAACTTCAACTTTTAGTGATGTCAGTGTCGAAAAATGTCAGTGTTGAAATTGTGGTGGTCACTTTTATCTGAAGCAAGTCAAAGGATGAAGTTCATGTTGACATGCTAACATTGAATATTGATGTAAACAGCAATAGCAAAATCCACCAAACAGTTTGTCAGCTGTCCTCTCCTGAGAGAAAACTGGGGGACAATCTTCCTGAGCTACATTTGTATTTATTTTTGTATTTAAATTCAGCTGTACTACATTTTTACTTTAACTGTGTTACAAATTTTATTCCATATCATTCTTACTTGTATGACATTCTTTCAGTGAAACACCATGGATGAGGTTTTGAAGTTAATGAGAACTGAAACTGTCAAGCTCCGAAAACAGTGCCACAGAAGTGGTTCATATGACCATTTCTCCAGTCTAGATCTGTCATACTGCATGTTGCTGCACCTGCCATGTTTCAGTTTGTCTTTTCTTTCTCTTCTTATGAACATCTCAAGATCAAAAGTCATTTGCATTTTGTTTTTTTATGCATGAAAGCTGCCTGTCAAAACTACCTGAAATCACACGAACACAGTCCTGCATCTGTTCTGACATGATGAGAAGATCTGTCTCTGATCATCTTTAAAATGTTAATATTCACCTTAGTTGTTCATATAGCAATGTAGTAAATCTTTGTCCCTTTTGCCATTTGCTTCAAACTGCTGTTCACTTCTTAGATGTTTTTCTTATACCCGATGAGTTTTCTTTGAGTCGTTTGCTTTGAAAGCCTGTTCCAAAAACCATGAACGTGAATGTAAATGTAAATGTAAATGTTCTCAAATTGCTGACTCAGAAGAACACGAACATATTTAAAAGCACACTATGATTGCATCTGTACTAGTGTCTTGAGCTTTGAAACAACAGCTCATCATGTGTTTTTTTCATTTTTCATGTTTAAGCTCTTTCATTAGCTTGTTCAGTTGTGTTTGATTAGGGCTGAAGCAAACCTTGCTGGGCCGTGGCTCTCCATGACCGATGTTCGCCACCCCTAGACATACAGAAAACATCTTTAAGATGGTAATTTAGAATCAATGCCAAGTCACTTCAAAATATGTGTAATTGGACCATGGTTTGGGCACTACAATTCCAAGCAGCCCTGGCATTATATAAGGAGGTGGTGAAGATTGTCTTCTTTTTTTTTTTTTTTGGTATGTTGTGGCAGATTTAGAAAGATAGAGCACTTAAAAGAATGGAAGCAGAAAGTAGTTATATTAAATACTGCTGGAGCTTCGTTGAGAACTGAACATATGATGTACCGATTAAGGAGTGTTGTGGCTGGATTATTGACTGCCTGATTGTTGCCTGACTGTCCCAGTCAAAAATAGTGGATGTTAGAGGGATGCACGGTTACTGTTTACTTTAGATTTAAAACTGTTATTATTGGTTTATTTCTTTTGTTCTGTGAATTTGAGACCCAGAGGGTCAGAGGAGAGAGTTGGCCCCAAAGAATCTGGGTTAATAGTGATTGTGTTAAAATGCTGATTTGGTTTGTATCACCTGCATTGCCCACTGTTAATTAAGTTGTTTATTCTTTTCTTTTTTAGGTTCAGTTTTGGTTTCTTAAGCCAATGGTGACCACTGAGTTGCCCTCACTGTGTGGATGGCGGTGGTGAGGTGGCTGGGATTGTGTGGTGGTTTGATCACTTTATCTTGGTTTGTTTTTTTCTGTAGGTTTGCAGTGTGATTGCCATGAGCTTGACTGCTGTGAGAACACTTTTGCTCGTGCCACTTCTGTCTTCACTTTTTAGTTAACCTGTGGTCATATATAGTTGGTTTCTTTTGTTTATTTATTCCTTTTGATTTTGTTTTCATGTGAGTTTTTGCATCAAAGATTGGTGATGTGATGTTTCAATACTTTTGACCTGTCTGAATAAAAATTTGCCTGTTTGTCAAAGTAGCATAATGGCCCCTTTCGCCTGGTTACTATTGACCCCTTAAGGTCATCCCACCACATATGTCTAGCTATGTAGCTACTGTAGATGCTAGTACACAGCAGGTGAAGTTCTTTAACAGATTTGGAACTAGAAAAGACTACACTAATGCACTGTAGCTGCATGTTTATGTAGCGCATACACACACACACATATACATATATATATATATATATATATATATATATATATATATATATATATATATATATATATATATATATATTGCATTTAGTTGTCTATTGTAATGTTTGTTTATTAATTGGTGTGAAAGTGTATTGATGTGAACTGATGCAAGACAGTACATGCTGAGAGATGCTAGACAATTTTTAGATCAGATTCCAATAAATTGTAATTGAATTTAATTGTATTGGACATGGGCTATGTGGACGGTCTTAATCGTACTATTTTCTTATATACTGACAGTTACTATTAATTTATGCTATTATAGATTACTCTTACAGAAGACTGTTTTGAAGAATGTGCTGTGTTTTTTCATTACACAGCTTTGAAAAAACGGGTATCGCTTAGCTCCTTCTGCTTCTGCACATGCATAGAAAGATGCCTTTCACGGAATCTTTGATCTGCATACTCTAAAGATCGCTATGGGCATTTTCCCATAGTGACCTCTAGAGGACAAAATGTCTCTTTCCCTTCTCAGGGCACCATAGTTACATACTAAGGCTGCACGATAAATCGCATGATATATTTAATGCACATCTTGTCAATAAAGCCTGTTCTGTAATCAGCAGTAAATCTCCATCACCTGCATGCTTTCACATGGAGCAACATTAACTACACTGAGCCCATGTTCACTGATAAGCTGTGCAAAATAAGCACAACATATGAAGTCAGTTAATTCTCAGCACATAGAGACTCTTTCACCTATATATCACACTATAGAGACTGTGTCTGTTCCCCAAGCTAGAAAATACAAAAAACATCCTAACCAATTTAGGAGTAACAATTTCATTGAGGTTCAACAAATAAAAAACTGGCGTAATACAGATAAATGCTAAAGCTTGGCTTATAAAATATCAGGTCCCTTTCTACGAAATAACTTTATGTAAATGATATGATCACTGATCATAATCTAGATGTGCTCTGTTTGACCTTACTAAAATCTGATGAATTCATTGTTTTAAATGAGTACCGCCAAATATTACTGTTATAAACATGAGCCACGTCCAAAAGGTAAAGGGGGAGGTGCTGCTTTAATTTATAACAATGTTTTCAGTATTTCATACCCCTTCGTCTGAAGTGTGGTCCCGAAAAATCTTTGTTTGAAGGGCTATCTGGCCCTTCACCTTACCCCTACCCCTCCAACCAAAAGAGAATCAAGACAAAGGGGAAGGGCTAAGGGGTATAATTTGGATTGGGCCTAAAACACACTCTCTTTGTTTAAATCTAGATTAAAAACAGGGTCAAAATGCAAAATGATTTTTGGTTTCTTGGGTACAGGGATGATGGTGGAGTGTTTGAAGAAGAAGGGAACTTCACACAGCACCAGGGATCTGTTGAAGATCAGTGTGAAGATGGATGATAACTGGACAGCACAGGATTTAAAGCATGCTGAAGAGACACTGTCTGGGCCTTTGGCTTTCCTTATCTCCTGCTTTCTAAAGACTTTGCATACATCCTCTTCACAGATCTTGGCTTTCAGGCTTTTCCACACTGATGTATCGTCACTACTTGAAAGCTGTTTTTTTCCATTTCAGAGCAGTTTAAAGGGGGCATTACACCCAGTTTAACCCAATCTCATATTAATCTTGAGTATGTTAATCTATAGAGTAGCACTGCATCCTTCATATATCCAACTTATCAAAGTTGGATATATGAAGACACACAACTGCTGGTCCAAGCCTGGAGACTCCACATTCTCCTCCCTGATGACAGCAGACTGAAGAAGCTGTGTGACTGGTGGGTGGGATCACCTGTGATGCAGTGGCGGGATAAATGTCCTTTAGGGAGAGGAGAGAGACACCAACAATCTTCTCAGCTGATCTTACTATGCGAATGACCATCTGACCAAATCTGATTCAAACCAATGTGAAATGAAAATAATAATAATAATTAACAAATTTAATAATTTCCTTTTACAAACAGTCATATTTCTTTTCATTAAGTTAATTTTAACAACAATATGTTGAACACCAAAGTTCTACCCTTCCTAAAAACAGACTAAAGTTTGTCGGCCATTATGGGACTACAGGTGGAAAGATATATCTGATTGTAATGTGATGAAAAGCACTTATCAAAGAAGGACACCGAACACTGTCCCTATCAAAGAAAATATGTATTCATGATAAACTAAACCAATAATATCACATTAAAATGCCAGTTTATATTTCAGAGATGTAACTTTACTACAGTGCCTTATGGTGGGGTAAGTTAAAATGCTTACACAATTTAACCCACAATATTTGGCCCACTTTGCACCATGGCTGCCATTTTGGAACAAATAGCAGTTGTTGCTTACAAGTTCAGGCTAATATTTAGCTAAATGATTTGCATGGCTTTATGCATTGTCAAATCACCTATATGTATCATAAATAGTTTTAGACTTGAAAAAAAAATATCTTTGATGTAACAATTGAATCTGTTATGCAAAAAAAAAAAATGTTAAAGTAAATGGGTGCCTTGCATTCCTCTCATGTGTTTCTTCTTTTCACATTCTGGCAGAAATGATGGGTGGTTCCAAAATACATGGTCACATGAGAGTAAAAGTGTACAGTTGTCAATAAACAGGGGGCGGGTCAACTTACCACACTCTCCCCTACTTTATTTTATGAAGATGAGGTAGATCTCACTCTTATCAAAGCATCTACAATACAGACTGAAATGATTACAGAGTATGCTGTCTTCTCTTTTAATTGTATATTTGTAACAACTGGATAAGTTGTAACAAGCACACCCTCCATAGTACACCTTTTTTGGTTTGGACCACTGCCCCTCAAAATGTCTGTGCACAGCCCTGCTCACAACTGTATGTGTGTTTCAAGACAGGTAGATGCTACGAAGACATACAAAAACACTGCAACTCACAAGAAAAAAGCACCGTTTTGATGGGAGAGAGAGAAGCTGCTGTGTGTGCACTTGCCCCCATCTTTCCATCTTTAGGAAGATAAACAAAGTTCATTCCTTTACAACCAAAAACTCACTTCTTTGGAGACATTCTTTCTGAGCAAGTCCTGTGCAGCACTTCCACCAGATGAAGCTTGTTGATGGACGCGATCTTGCTCTCACTCCAGCTGATATGTGGGGGCAGTTTTCTGGAAGAAATGCCCATATAAGGAGTTCCACCCTCATCTACGTCATGAAGAGCCACAATGGAAAAAAAACTCTCAGAACTTGGAAGTAAGATATTTGGCATATAAATACTCAGTCATACATCCGAATTGTATTTTGAAACGTTGTCCACGCTCACCAGCGGCGTCAGGGTGCCAAAAAACGCCTTGACCCCCGCCCCCCACCCTCTTCCTGATTAATATATATGTATATATATATATATATATATATATATATATATATATATATATATATATATATCCGGGATAAAGATTAAAAAATATTTCTCTTCAAACTACACAGAACAATAATAATTACGAATTTATTCGTCATTTATTCGTACACTGAACCGAGAACCGTTTCTTTCAGACGCGTCCGATTCGAGAACCGATGAGCTGTGCCTACTGCGCATGCGTGATTCAGCGTGAAGCAGACTGACACACAGCGCGTCTGAACCAAACTGGTTCTTTTGGGGATTGATTCTGAACTGATTCTATGCTAATATTGAATGAAGGGCGATCATCGTCAATGATATTATCGAATCGAACTGTCCGAAAGAACCGGTTCGCCGAAAAGAACCGAGCTTCCCATCACTACTGGATATCCGAAAAACCGATGCAACCGGTTCTTGATTCGAGAACGAGTCAATCTTTCATTCGTTATCTGGCTCGGCTCTGTGTTCATCTTCAGTTCTCTCTTCTCTCACAGCAGTTCAGTCAGTGTACTGTTTGAGTTAATGAATTACTCTGGGATATTGGTTAATTTTAACTCAGAGCGAGTGTCAGCCATGTTAAAAAAGTTAACAGCTTAAGACATTTGTGGATTAATGCTTGTTGGAGACGCGAACCGTTTCAAGCAATTCAGTTTGATTCGGTGAACTGGTTCAAGAAGAACTGGTTAAATTGAATGATTCATTCGCGAAAACAATATATATATATATATATATATATATATATATATATATATATATATATATATTGAAACTTTCAACAATCCCTCGGAGACAACAATGCAATGGCTCATTCAGTTTAATTCACATTTATTTGTATAACACATTTCAAAACACATATTGTTTCAAAGCAGTTTTACAGAAAATGCACGCTTTTCTGTTACAAAATCAGAATAGTCTTTATATGAACTTGTATCAGAAAGAACAGTTGAAATCTAAATCAAATTATAGTATTTACAAATACCAGATATGCATTCGCATTGCAAACTTTGTGTTCATTTTAAACCAATGAAAATGTCATAATTTTGTGTCTGGATTCCTTGCAGTGTAGGCATCATCTACTCACAGGTGCTGGGTCATATGAAGTCTTCACAAGAGTCTAGATAAAAAAAAAAAAAATATTATATATATATATATATATATATATATATATATATATATATATATATATTCAGTACTGCACTCAAAGGATGACACATTCAATAATTACTCAATAATATAATTAGAATTTATGTTTCGATCTTTTCTCAGTGTTATTTACATTTTAAAGGGGACATATGGCATAAAACATTGCATAAATATAATGACCATGTCTGCATTTGTGATCAGAGAAATGGCAAGGGGGGGCGCTGTGCGGGTTTCGAGCCCCTGCCCCTTTAAGGTCCGATGCTAAAGTGCCCTTGCGTTCTGGTCTAAATAAAATCTGTAATTGACAAAAAAGTAGTTTCATAATATATATTGTGTTTTATAAAAAAAAAAAATAATGATGTTAATTAATATAAATAATTAACTCAACTTTTTGGCAATTTTTATCCCAACTGGATTTTACCCCAATTCATTGGGTTGAAATAACGAAATAACCCACAGATGGGAAGGTGCTATACCAACCCATAGTTGGGTTACTGTTTTGGCTATTTTTAAAAAAATTTAGTGTGTACAATAACAAAGATATAGTTTTTCTCAGTTGACATTTAAACTAATGTTTTATTTTGAAGATGAGCTTGAGATGAAAAATGAGTGAATTTTAACACACCCTCAAAGGAATCTGAAATATAGTGCTACCATTTGGGGCACTAATGCTATTTTTCCTGTTATTTGTGAACAGAGAAACGACAAACAACAAGTGCTACTCTACACTTCTCTTCTTGCGTTTGAATCATCAGTGGCAAATTCTTTAAATATTAAAACATAGATACAGGCTGTGAGTAAGAGCAGCCGGTGTAACCCCTCTCTCTTGGGTCCTCACACTCGCTCTGAGTGGACCTTTAACCTGGGTCTCCGGCGTTGGAGGCAGACGCTCTAACAAGGAGGCTAAATGACTGCAGCCACTGGTGTGTCGCTAGTGTGTCTCTTGCGACCGGGGTGAGGTTTACCTGCACAGCACCTACTCGCTGCCCTCCGTTACACCAGCATTGAAGGCTACTCTCCTAAGTCAGGAAAGAGTCCTTCGTAAAACTTAAATATCTGTGTTCAACTGTTCTGGAAGAGTGCTGCAAATACAACTTAACCACTGATTTTTAGTTGTGTCCTCTTTTGGAAGATCAAAAAAGTAGTTTAGCTTTCACAACAAAACACACAGCCGTGGCAATAATAGTACAGCGAGAATCAAGGTTACTCCTTCTTTCTTTGCGTGACATTTTGCCGGCTTTATGCAAATCTTCCAACAGTTTGTAGACATGTGAGGGCATGTTTAAACAAGGTGTTTTAGGAGGGAGTGGACCAGTCTTAACTTTTATTAATACTATCTCTTTGGGTTTGTGATTTTAGTCTGCAACTTCAGGGATCTTATCTGTTCACAAACAGCTTGTAACACTCCAAAGATAAAGGAAAACTAGAAAATGCATCACATGACCCCTTTAAAATAGTTGATTGTTAATTTCTGTTCATCATACATCTCTACTCTACTGACAACGGACAATGGACGTATTTTTTTTCCACATTAAATTTCACTAATGTGTCCACACTTTAACAATCTAGAATGAGGTGTTAGAAATTACCTGTTCCATAAACCTCCACCTCACACAGGGTGAGATACTCCTGGATGTTAGGGAGGTACATGTTAACATAACGACCTTCCATTCCCCCGCAAGAGAAACTGACAGAACTGCCTGCTGGGACAAGTGAAGTGACACCACATCTACAGAGAGAAAGAGAGAAACCATGACACAATCAGCTGACCTGCTCAAATCCAGTTCTCCTGACACGTTCATAACTGTTTTCATAACTTCACCTGGGATTGTTGTTGCCGTTGTTCTCCAGAGAGTTTCCAATGCGGATCTCAACTCCAGTCATGCGCTCCGAGCAGCAGTCGGCTCTGTTGGTGATGGTCACGTTGTAAATGTGATAAGAATCCAGCAGGTCCAGCCTCCACCACGGGCTGAGATCGTATTCTGTGTGGGAGCAACTTGAGGCTAAACCTGGAGCGTATCTGATGCCGTCGATGGCGTTTGAAGCTCCCCAGGTGGAATATGTGGATGACTGTACAGCTGTTCCTTTTAATGCCAAATTCTCTGAAAACATTTAAAGAGACAGAGGGTCAAGACTCAAATGTGTGAAATTTCAGTACATTCTAATTGGTTTCAAATATTATATTCCAACCCAAGACACTTAATTACATTTACTACTACATTAATATTTGAAGTTAATATGTTTAATGTATCTGCACTCACATGAACTAACTTTGCAGTTGTATTTTATTAACCAACATTAACACAGTTGTGTATTGGTTAATGTTAGTTTATGCATGTTAATTAGTGGAACCTTAGTTACTACTTTGGTCACACATTATTCTAGGGTCCAATTCTCACTATTAACTAACCATTAACTATGACTTTTGCCTCAATTAACTCCTTATTTGCTGCTTATTAATAGTTTATAAGGTAGTTGTTAAGTTTAGTTGTTAATGTCATGCATTATATGTACATTATAAGCACTAATAATCAGGGCCGGCGCAAGCTCAAATGCCGCTCTAGGCAGAGCACAATCGTGCCGCCCCCACCTTAAAGATTCATGTAAAAAACTTTTTTTTATCTATGAAATTACACTAAAATAAAAACGTGCAAGCATGTTTTCAGAGTTTTTTTTCATTCTGCAAAAAGGTGAAAGGGGACACAATGCATTTTGTTTTATGCATTGCAATGTTTTATGCTAATAGATAGTGTACAGAATAAAACTAAACATATGCACACAACTCTTTAGCTCACAAAACTGGAGGTTTCGATTTTTTCTTGACTGATACACACATTCACACACCTACATTTCAGGAGCGTGCGCGTCGGGCTTTCGCAGCGGCAAACGCTTTGATTGCGTCCTCGAGTTTAAACTTAGGCTACTTCTGAGATAATTTTTATCAGTTTAAGCTTTGAGAAACTGCGTTCTCCAGAGCTCACAGTGACGGGGAGAATGAGAAGCACTCTCAATGCTACAAAAACATTTGGAAAATTGTTTTCCATCCCTTTTTCACAGATGAATTTAAGCGCATCCAGTGGTTTAGATCCAGCAACCAGGTGTCCACCCAAAGCAGTCAGCTCTTCAAACAATTCATGCCCATCAACATCCCGCGAGTCTCCATGAGTCAGGGCCTTTTCCAGTCCTAAGCAATCCTGAAGAACTATTTGAGAGATGCGATGTCATATAAAAATCCAAATACCATGGGCGCCATGGTCTCTAAGCAGCGAAAAGCGCTCTTCCACGGAGGCGATTACTCATGACCAGATAATTTTATTATATTTTATTAGTTTTGACATTTTTGAATATACAGTAAAGTATTTTGCATGCATGCATATATAGACCTACTAATAGGGCGAAATGTAAAGTTGTTTTTTTTTATTTTATTTTTTTTATAGCTACTAAAAAATCTGTTGAAGTGCCATAATTGTAACCTATGTGAAACAAACAAATAATTTAATAATTCTCTCTCTCTCTCTCGCCTTCTCTCTCTCTCTCTCTCTCTCTCTCTCTCTCTCTCTCTCTCTCCCTCGCCTTCTCTCACTCTTGCCGCCCTGGCTGAGCTGCCGCCCTAAATATAGGCACGCGCCGGCCCTGCTAATAATCAGCCAAAATGTTAATAAAAGACATGCTAATAAGCAACTAGTTATTCGTGTGAATTGGAGCCTATACTAAAGTGTAACCAATACTTTTTACCTTCCAAGTTTTCTGAACTCCCCTCAATGGAAAAGACACCTGTTATAAAAACAAAATATTACATTTATTTTTCTGATGTCCATCAATTGTAGGTTGCATTTGATTATTTAAATATTTCATAAAGAATAGCTAAACAGCATCTATAATTTACATCCTTTGATTGATGCGTGTCATTTTTACTCACCTAAAAGTAAGAACAGATAAGAGAGTCCCTCCATTTTGTTTTTAAAGACCATTAACCAGATACCTGTGACAAGGGTGTAATTTTCCCCTTCTGCTGTCTCTTGTACCATAAATCCCTCTTTTTATTTGTATTTCTCTTAGCAGCTTGAGTCTCCACCCTTAGGAAATCCTGACTGGCAGCTTGCTGAATATATTTCAAACATCATAGGAACTCCAAAAATGCTTTTCTCAGCACACCTCTCAGGTCAAGTCTGATTTACTAAACAAATCTGGCAAAATGCAAATTAAAATGTAGTTTGATTGTTTGTTTTTGTTTTGTAAGGGGGGTGGATATTTGTTGCTTTTTTTTTAGTTTGTTTTTTGATTGTTTGTGTTTTATGCTATATCATGCATCCATCCATGAGTTAAATTTTTAGTGTTGGTTCAAATTAAGATAATCTCCTAAAAGTAATCATCTGAAAAATAAAAAAGTTAAATCAACATAACAATGGTGTTTTGTAGTGTTGTGTTTTCCTGTATGAGGCTGTATTCTTTTATCATTCAAGAAGATTATACTGAATGACAAAAATCACTGTGATAAAGTAAAATAAAATCAATATATAGAAGATCTGAATGAAAGCAATTGGATGAATAGTTTAAAAAACTTGTGTGATTAAGAAGATATTCAAAATAAGAATGCATGTTTAAAAAATAAGAAACGTGTTTAACTTTATTTATCATTGTCAGCTTGACATGGAAAGTAACAGTAACAGTTCATGTGGAGTGAATGTATCAATTATTCTATTCTCATGTAAATTCAATCAAATTAAACACACACACACACAGTTTTATGGGAAATTTTATCCTTGTGGAGACCAAAACAAAAAAAACTATATCTGTAATCAAGAATAAGTCCATGCAGCCTTTCATTCATACTGGTACTGTTTCCACGTCCGACACAGATCATCAACCTGATGTGATCTTATGAGATACTGGTTCAGTCTTTGCAATCTTTAATCCTGAAGGTGTTGCTTCCCTTCTCGCAGAATTTGCACACCAATTCTGACGTACTAATACATGGGGTGTGATTGTGTTCCTCTCCATCACATACACTTGAAGTCAGACGTTGTGACTGGGATAGTCGAACATGGCGTGTGTTTCCAGTTACCGTTTGAAGGGGCCCTAACCTATGGAATGATATTCCAGACAAAATTCAAAAGGAATTGCAAATTGTATTTGCAATTGCGTTTTCAGTTTGTGGACGCATAAAATGTGGCATAATCCAAACGCAAATACAAATCGCGCATTACTGTTTGCATTCTCGTTCAAGCAAACGCCAAATTGAAAATGGAAATGCATACTGCCAAATTTAAAATGGAAATGCAAAGTCCATTTGCAATTGTGTTTCCCATATCTTACGAGCTATGAGCCTGTCATATTTAAATAGCAATATTTATTACCACATTTGCCTTTTCACTCTCTCTACACTGTGCATGTGAACTGCCAAAAATCAAATGGAATCGAACTGTTTCCCCAATAAAATGGCCCCACCCCTGTCACTTGATTGACAGGTTTCCGTGTAGAAGTTGGAAATTCAAATGCAAAAGGAATTGCGATTCCAGTTTAGTTTTGGCACTTTACATGTGCAGTGCAGAGAGAGTGAAGAAAAATTGGTAATTAATATTGCTGTATAAATATGACAGGCTCATAGCTCATAAGATATGGGAAACACAATTGCAAACGGACTTTGCATTTCCATTTTAAATTTGGCACTCACTTAATGCACAATTTTAATTTGCATTTGGATAATTTCACATTTTATGCGTTCAAAAATTGAAAACGCAATTGCAAATACAATTTGCAATTCCTTTTGAAAAATGTCCGGAGTATGATTCCATACAGTAGACCAGTTACTTTTATAAGTCCTCAAACAGGCACCAACCAATAACGTCAAGAAAATGCCACCCCAACCATTCACTACCCTTACCTATCATGCGGGTTTGAAAAGAAATGTATTAGTCTTACCTAGCTTCAAAAGAAAAAGACGAACTCTTCCCTTACTCCCTCTCTATTAAAACACAGGAGACAACACAAATTTTCAAAATAATTGGCATTCTCCTATCTACAAATGATTCCACAATAACAAAATTGAGCTCATAACTTAAAAATAAACCTGGCCACGCCGAGCAACCATGGGTGGACTTAAACAATAAGTCAGGTAGGCAGCTGGTTAGTATGGAATGATATTCCGGACATTGGAGAGGGAGTAAGGGAAGAGTTCATCTTTTTCTTTTGAAGCTAGGTAAGACTAAGACATTTCTTTTCAAACCCGCATGATAGGTAAGGATAGTGAATGGTTTGGGTGGCATTTTCTTGAAATTATTGGTTGGTGCCTGTTTGAGGACTTATAAAAGTAACTGGTGTACTGTATGTTAACTAGGCAGCCACCATATATCCAGGAGGTAGTTTTTTTCCTGTGCTTCAGCTAAGTGTGACTGTTGGTCACTTCAGGTGGTTTAAAGTCCTGTATGATATCCGTTTGCTTTATTTTGGTTCTAGTTTTTAGTTGATTTGCATGTGCATCTCTCGTCTTGTTAAGAGAGCAGCTGGATGCAGTCGATCCTGTGCTTTGTGCTTGTTTCTGTGCCATTGATTGTGGTTCTGCTTTGCTGTAGAATGAGCATCTGTCTTCCTCCAGGTACGCATTGATGTATTCTGTTTGCTTATCAACCATGGATGTAGTGTGAGTCTCAATCTGTGTTTTATTTCAGTTAATGTTAAACATTCAGATTTATCCAGGTTACCTCAGCTGTTGGTGGTTGAGTGGATGTTTGTTTTCTCATTTTGTTTATTAGATTTTTTTTATGTTAATAATTGTTCTTTTGTATAGATGGCAGTGAGGATATCGCTGCTGTCTTGTTCTACATTGACTTGTATTGTGTTTCTGTGTGGTTTCGGTTAAGGTCGCGTGGTTGGACCCGTCCAACAAGAGTCACCCTTTTGTTTGAATATTTGGCCTCTTACAGATTGCGTGTTTGTCTGTTTTGTTGCATTCATAATATGTTTAATTAGACTGTGTTAAAATAATTGATTCCTGATTTTCTTTGGTTGTCTTAGTTGTGTCCAACTTCAGTTGTTTTGCAATTTGTCTATTTATTTTATTCTTTTTATATTGTAATTGAGTCCCTAAGTTTAAGTGATCTTATATATAATGCAAGTTATATTTTTCATTTTTCAATTTTTTCAAATTATCTTTAATTACTTCTGTAATTTCATTTATAGTTTTGATGACCATGATATTATGTGCTTGGCCAGCCAACTCACCTGACCTGAACCTCACAGAGAATCAATGGCTTATTGTGAAGAGAAAGATAAGTAACATCTGACAAACAATACAGAGGAGCTGAAGACTGATATCAAACCAACCTGGGCTTCAATAACGCCTCAGCAATGTCAGGCTGGTCACCTCCATCCCATGCCACATTGAAGCAGTAATTCATGCAAACGGAGCCCCAACCAATTGATTGCATATAATTAAACTCTCTTTGGAAATCTTGAACATTCATGGTTTTAAATCTTTTTTTTTTTTTTTTTTTATTGATTGATTGATCTTTTAGAAAATATAAAAAATTTTGAGATACTAAATTTGTAATTTTCCTAAGCTTTAAGTCATAACCATCAGAATTAAAACAAAAAACTATTTCAGTTTGTGTGCAATGATTCAACTTTTTTTTGCACCTG
Organism: Carassius auratus; assembly: GCF_003368295.1. Classification (NCBI taxonomy): domain Eukaryota; kingdom Metazoa; phylum Chordata; class Actinopteri; order Cypriniformes; family Cyprinidae; genus Carassius; species Carassius auratus. The sequence goes on along the minus strand of NW_020528307.1, from coordinate 235,418 downwards.
TAGAATATGTATAGTAAAAATCTGTCAGTAGGTTAGATTTGTTTAGGTTTATACTTAGGTATAGGTTATTATAGGTTTTACTTCATTGTTGTATTTATGAAGGACCTGTGAGCCACGACATTCCGTTCTACTGTATGTCCAAACATGTAGCAGAATGACAATAAAGCTCAACCTGAACTTGAGCTTGAAAGAAAACTGTACTATTTACAATATTTACAAGGTACAAAAAAATAGTGGCACACTCGCCAGTTCACAAAACTTAAGAGAAAGAAAGAAATCGGGATTTAAAACAACAAAAACAACAATTAACTCAAAGAAAAATGAAGGTCTAGATAATCAGAGATCTTTACATCCTGATATTACAAAAGATGCTGGACTTCAGGTGATGAATCAGCAGGTGCGTCTTTTTACGCCCAATTAGGGAGGATTCACCTAAAAGCAAGCGAGAGAAAGACAAAGATAAATAGAAAAATATATCACCAGATGTATCAGATGGAAATTCTTGTAACAACTATACAAATCACCAAAAACATTGTGTAGACAGCTGTAGAAAACTGCTTTTGTTTTGTGTACAATTTAGGATTATATTGTATGTCATAATATCTTCTGTATATAGACTTGATGTACAGTATGTTAACTAAAGTAGCTCTAGATCAGGGGTGTCAAACTCAATTCCTGGAGGGCCAGAACCCTTATTATATACACATGATCCCATCAATCAAGTGATTCAGGCTCATTAGAAAAGTACATGGTTTCTGTGTCAGAACAAAACTCAGCAGCGCTCCGGACCTGGAGGGAATTGAGTTTGACACCCCTGCTCTAGATGAACCCATAGACCTTTAGTTCATGATTTCCACTCCATCAGTCTGCTCGCTGATTATTTGCATGTTGTTTTGTATGTATTTAAATGATCTCAGGCAGGATGTAAATCAAGAGCTCCACAGGAGTCCATCATCTGCTCAAAACTCAAAAGATCTGTCAATTTATATAGATGTCAGACTGTACATTTTTGGCTGTTTTGCTCAAACTCAGATATCAGTGCCGCTGTAAGCTACTAGTGTTCAGAAAGTCACTTTTGTGTGTTTGTGCACGTATGACAGGATTTTTAGAAACATTAATACAAGACATAGTCAGCCAGACAATTAACATTATTAATTTTATTAATTATTAATAATTATTATATGATGCAGTCACATTTGTAGCGATATCTGTTATGTTATGTGTGTTGATTCAGGGTCAGCATCATCTGAGGTCCTCTGAGGGTCAGCATCATCTCTTCTCAGGTGTTCTGGATCCAGACTGGAGCTTGTGTAAATCCTAGTTACGCAAAACAGAGAGACAAATAGAGACATCATTAGCATAACTGCTGATCCAACAAAGTAAAATTAGTTTAACCCAAGCTAATGAATAAACATGCACATTTGATCAGATGCAACTACACTCACAATTAAAGAGATACATTATTTGAATGCTTGGCGAAAGAGATGTGTTTTTAATCTAGATTTAAACAGAGAGAGTGTGTCTGAACCCCGAACATTATCAGGAAGGCTATTCCAGAGTTTGGGAGCCAAATGTGAGAAAGCTCTACCTCCTTTAGAGGACTTCGCTATCCTAGGAACGACCAAAAGTCCAGTGTTTTGTGACCTTAGGGTGCGTGATGGGTTGTAACGTGGTAGAAGGCTAGTTAGGAACGCAGGAGCTAAACCATTTAGGGCCTTATAGGTAAGTAATGATATTTTGTAACTGATACGAAACTTAATAGGTAGCCAGTGCAGAGACTGTAAAAAAAATTGGGGTAATATGATCATATTTTCTTGACCTGGTAAGGTCTCTAGCTGCTGCATTTAGGACTACCTGTAGCTTGTTTATTGACGAAGCAGGACAACCACCTAGAAGTGCATTACAATAGTCCAGTCTAGAGGTCATGAATGCATGAACTAGCTTTCCTGCATCAGAAACAGATAACAGGTTTCGTAGCTTGGCAATGTTTATAAGATGGAAGAATGCAGCTTTTGTAACATGGGAAATATGATTTTCAAAAAACAAATTGCTGTCTAATATGACACCCAGATTTCTGACTGTAGAGGAAGTAACAGTACATCCGTCTAGTTGCAGATTGTAATCTACAAGATTCTGTGTAGTGTTTTTTGGTCCAATAATTAATATCTCTGTCTTATCCGAATTTAATTGGAGAAAATTATTGGTCATCCAATCTTTTACATTATTAACATACTCTGTTAGCTTAGATAATTCCTCTAATGTTATTTTCCTTCACATTGCTGATATCTTCATTTGTGAGGTCAATCAACCAACCTTCAAAATATATTAGGATTAGATATAGAATACGATTTATGTTTTTGGATTAGTTTTAACATTAACTTATGAACATTTGTGATGTATATTTTTTTCAGTCATAATTATAATAGTTCAGTTCTATAGGTCAAGTATTGATATTAGATTACACAATACAAACACCACAAATAGAAACATACACATTTTCTTAATAATAATTAATTTAGAAACCTAACTGCAGCAGGAATAAAAGACATTCTAAATAGCTCTGTATAGCACTGAGGCATCACTAATCTTCCAAGTCCACTAAAAAACAGTGTAGTGGATGACCTTTTTAAGACAAAATAATTAAAAATGTTGTCCTTGTTCTCTTTTCCATAATTACCTCAAGTGAATCAGGATTGAGGCCAATAACCGTTCCAGCCTTTCTAATCCATTTATTAATCCTATTTTTATCATCGACAGTGATGCTACATCCCCAGCAGAGCACTGCATAAAACTAAACACCTACCATGATTCCCTGAATAAAAAATAAAAAAATAAATCCAACACAAAGAAGCTTCCTACTGATCTCAACTTCCTCAGCAAGAATAATCTATAGATAGGCAATAGAGAGGAAGGACTATTCTCTGGCTTAACTCTGACAAAAGCTTGGTAGACTCTGCAGACAATACTCCATTTAACCATAGGAACCCGACGAGTAAACCTTCAAAGAAACCAGATCACATGAAATAAAAGTTAAAGAAATATTAAAATGACTGAAAAATCCATCTTGATACATTAACCTTGCAGAAGGATAAGAACGCTTTAGATTTAACAGTGATGCCTTACTAGCTAATTAAACTTCAATAGCTAGTGAGCCATTTAAAAGCATAAACAAAACCCTTGCACAAAGATTTTTGAATGACTTTAATGTGAATGCTCAAAATTATAATGTCTGCTTTAAAGTCACGGGAGACAAGCAAAATTTGAACAGAACTGTATTAATTATAACCTCCAACTCCAAATATTGACAAAGTGGAGGAGGAAATCCAGAGAGGAAGTCATTTCTATAGACATGATGTACTGTAGGTAAAACACATCAGACTATAGAAAGGCTTTGAGAAGTACAAGTTCCAAAATTGAATAATTTAATGCTCACCACACAGAAAAAGAGAGCACCGTCTAGTTATTAATCAGAGAAAACTATTCAGGTTATGAATGTAACCATGGTTCCCTGAGTAGGAAACAAGACACTGCTTCCTCTAGGGGTCACTATGGGGAACACCTGTGAACACCAGAACACCCGTGTTTGAAGCATACATTAAAAAAAACCAATGAGTTGACCGGCGCCAGCCCCTGATGTCACTGGGTGAATACAACATTCACTTTTTCATCTGAAGCTTACATGGTTACATTTATAACCTGAGATGTTCCCTTTCAAGGGAACTTAGAACTGTGTCGCTATGGGGAACAGTATACCCACGACGCCATGCTGAGGGGAGTCCAGGCCAGAAGGCCTTGTTTTGTTTGTGAACTGACTGTTTCCTTATTGTTCTCTTTTTTATTTTTTTATTTCTGTCCCAAGGAAAGTGTATAGAGGAGGGGTTTAGCTGCTTTTTAACGGGGTTCACGTTGAGTGCTGTGTTTATTGTGTGACCTTACCTAACCAGAGTGGGTGTGTGTGGGTATTAAGCGTGTTGTGTGTGTGTGTGAGAATTGAGGGTCACAGCAAGCCATCTACCTCCCTTAAGCTTTCTTGTGTATTTGTATTATGTTGTATGTATTTTTTTATTGAAGTGTTGTAAAGTGTTTATTCTTTTCTTCTTTCTTTTTTTGAGACGTTAATATTTAGCCTTTGATGGTAATGTATTGATGATTTTAAATTTTGTATTTGAATAAATCTGCTTCACTTTTGTACTCCCAGGCCTATGTCTCTCTGCTCACCCATTTTTCGGTAACGAACCTGTGTGCTCCCTGCCTTGGGGCTGGTAGTTCCCGGCGTAGTTGAACTTTATATAATTGTGGTTGCTTCTTACAGTTCCCTCCAGTACCTGACGCCATTCGCCACACACACATATATATATATATATATATATATATATACATACACACACACACACACACACAAACACACACACACACTTTGATAAACTGCTGATCTACTGTGATTTTCACGCACAACCAGCTCTAGGGTTTACAGAGAATGGTCCGAAAAAGAGAAAATATCCAATGAGTGGCAGTTGTGTGGACAAAAATGCCTTGTTGATGTCAGAGGTCAGAGGAGAATGGGTAGACTATTAGAGATTATAGAAAGACAACAGTAACTTAAATAACCACTCGTTACAATCAAGGTACCACGTCAAACCCTGAACCAGATGCGCTACAGCAGCAGAAGACCACACCGGGTGCCCCTCCTGTCAGCTAAGAACAGGCTCAATTGGACAGTAGGAGATTGGAAGAACATTGCCTGATCAGATGAATCTCGATTTCTACTGCAACATTCAGATGATAAGTCAGAATTAGGCGTAAATAACATGAAAGCATGGATCCATCCTGCCTTGTCTCAATGGTTCAGGTTGCTGGTGTTGTAATGATGTGGTGGATATTTTCTTGGCACAGTTTTGTTCCCTTAGTACCAATGGAGCATTGTTTAAACACCATAGCTTACCTGAGTAATGTTGCTGACCATGTCCATCCCTTTATAACTACAATGTAACTATTTTCAGATGGCTACTTCCAGCAGGATAATGCACCATGCCACGAAGCTCAAATCATCTCAGACTGGTTTCTTGAACATGACAATGAGTTCACTTTACTCAAATGGGCCTCACAGTCACCAGATCTCAATCCAATAGAGCAGCTTTGGGATGTGGTGGAATGGGAGATTTGCATCATGGATGTGCAGCCGACAAACCTGCAGCAACTTCATGATTCCATTATATCAATATCGACCAAAATCATTGAGGAATGTTTCCAACACCTAGTTGAATCTATGCCACAATGAATTAAGGCATTCTGAAGGAAAAAACTGGTCCAAGCATAAACATATAATATATATAATTTTATATATATAAAATAGGGGTGTAACGGTACGTGTATTCGTACCGGACAGTTTCGGTACAGGACTTTCGGTACAGTGCACGTGTGCACCGAATGCAATATTTTGTGTGTGGAAAAAAGGTACATTTTCGTGTTTCCAAATGAACATATTAAGTGCGTTCAGCGCAAATCCCGCCCTGCAGCTAATTCTAAGGCCGGTGACACACTGGCTGCGTGGCGTGTGCGTGGCGTTTCTGCTGCTTGATCTTGTCTTCACAACAACAATATCTATACTTCATGTTGAGCATAAATATAAAGCCCACAGATAAAGGACACCGTCAACAGTATTGACGGCAAAATAGACTATGTTTGACAGGGGCAATATGCCAGTGTGTCACCAGCCTAAGGTTTTCAAAAGGCATCACGTGAGTGTGAACATCACTACAACTAGGAAAAAACTATTGTAATTCAAACGCAGCTTCCGTCATTTAATCAGACCTTTGCTCTTAATTCCGATCAGCCCAACGCAATAACGAAATCTGAGCAGGTCTAAAAACTGAAACTGTTGACACTGCACTTTACACTTCGGAAAAGTTATATATATTTTTTAAATATGAGCAGGCCTACAACCTTGGATTGGTAATGCTGCACTGTAATCATAGTTATTTATTTATATGTTTCATTATATTTTATTATATGATATTGGTTTGAGACAGAGTATTTTATTTAGTGGAGAACTTTTCAGCAGTATTTTATTTATTTATTTATTTTTAATTATATATATATATATATATATATATATATATATATATATATATATATATATATATATATATATATATTAAAAGTATTTTTAAAAAAGTGTAAACTAATTTTTTTTTTAAGTTTACAGTTATGAACAACCTGCAGTTTAATATTTCCATTTCTTTCCCATACTGTATCGAAAATGAACCGAACCCTGACTTTAAAACCGAGGTACTTACCGAACCCTGATTTTTGCGTACCGTTACACTCCTAATATTAAAGTGTCTAATTTGTGCAAAACTGATGTTAAATGGTGGCGTTCGCAATGTGGAGATCAAATCTTTTGTTATCATGCTTCATCAGTCAACAGGTGTCGCTATTCTTCAAAAATAAGTTTAAAGGTTAAGTATCAGAATTGGTTACTTTAAAAGAAGGTAGATTGTTACTTATAGTTTTTGAACTCTATTTTTGTCTTAAGAAATTTGTATGGCCAATTCTTCAGTCCAAGCTAAAAATATCTAAAGAGGTCACACATTTTATATCAGTGTTGATGAGGAAATATCAAGGTGTTTTTTGTTTTTTGTTGTTGAAAATGAGCAGATATTTGAATGATGTACCAGATGATTTCTTCGATCGTTTCCCTCCGCATTCGATACCTTCTTCAAAATATAAATGTTCTACCTTTCTACCTATCTTTCTATAGTGGATATTTGGAGGTTTTTTTTTTTATTTTAATGAAAATTTTTATTCTTTGAGTCACTCTTTGCAGTCAATGATTGATTTATGGTTAATCAACCCAGGATTTGTCCAATATGTTACTGAAGTTATTTATTGCCTTTTTAGGATCATAAAATGCTTGTTTAGGTACTCTCTAGTTGTGATATAAAAAACATTGGTATGCGAGGCTACTGGAAATTAAATAACTAGTTTCTTAGTAATGAAGACTTTTTTTTTTTTTTTTTTTTTTTACCCAGATTCGAGAAGAAGGACAAAATAATTTTTGGGATTGCGCAAATGTCACTGTCATGAATCTGGTTCATGGATTTCCGTCCGCTATCCACCAGAGTTCGCTGTTTCATTACATTGATTTCACGCCACGGTAGCAGTGTCCCACAAAGACTGCTTCCTTCGGAGGACAGGTCCAGTAATAAAGTCTTCAAAGCACGCTCCGAGTCTAGCCTTCGCAGGATTTCATGATTGAGCCAGCGCTGTGGCGTATTGTTAATGAAAATGACAATAACTGGAGCCTAAATTGTTAGTTTTGGACTGCTAATTACCAAATTATACTTTATTGGATTCTGACTTACTTTATTGTAATGAAATGAAAAAATACAAAATAAAGCGATTAAATGACTTAAATCTTACCAAAATATGATTTTAAAGAACTTGACACTTAACTTGACACTGGACTTCAGCCATTTTGGCATTTCCTTCTCCCCAGTCTTCCTCCAGACTCTTTCACCTTGATTTCGGAATGACATGCAAAATTAGCTTTCATCCGAAAAAAGTACTTTGGACCACTGATCAACAGTCCAGTGCTGCTTCTCTGTAGCCCATTTCCTGCACACACCTGTGCACGGTGGCTCTGGATGTTTCTACTCCAGACTCCACTGCTTCCGCAGGTCCCCCAAGGTCTGGAATCGGTCCTCAGGGTCCGGTCACCTTTTCTCGTTGTGCAGCGTTTTTTGCCACACTTTTTCCTTCCCACAGACTTCCCACTGAGGTGCCTTGATACAGCACTCTGGGAACAGCCTATTCGTTCAGAAATTTCTTTCTGTGTCTTACCTTCTCGCTTGAGGGTGTCAATGATGGCTTTCTGGACAGCAGTCAGGTCGGCAGTCTTACCCATGATTGCAGTTTTGAGTAATGAACCAGGCTGGGAGTTTTTAAAAGCCTCAGGAATCTTTTGCAGGTGTTTAGAGTTAGTTAGTTGATTCAGATGATTAGGTTAATAGCTTGTTTAGACAACCTTTTCATGATATGCTAATTTTTTGAGATAGGAATTTTGGGTTTTCATGAGCTGTATGCCAAAATGGCCTGTCAAGCAGCTCCATAAGCATTGGCCATCAGGGCGGATGAGAACTTAAAGGCCCTGGACGGGAGGTGCAGATTACCCCGCCATGTGGCAGTGCTTTGCAGGCAAAACTGCATTGCAATAGTGTGCTCAACTTGGGGGATCTGTTTTGGAAGAAAAAGGTGCCCTCCAAGCCTAGTAACCTCCTCATGTACTTCCGGGAAGAGGAGCCATGATTGCAACATCGCAATACCCAAGTTCCTGCAATGAGAACATGCCCAATGAGAACAATGAGAAGTGCCCAGGAGGAGCGTGACCCCAGAATGGGAAGCTGCATCACACCGAGATCAAGCAGCAACCTCCACTGAGGTGCCGTAACAACAACACTCATCAGCTGGCGGTCTTGACAACACTCTTGCTTGGTGGAAAATAATTAATTATAGGCCTTTTAGAAGTTATAGCAATATAAACAACAAGCCAAAAGGAATTCATTTTGGATAAAATGAAACTGAAAACAGTGTTGTGTCTCTCATACGACATAAATTAAAATGTTTCCATATTCAGAAAGAATTTGAATGCCAAATTATTTGTGTACTTCACTCGCATTCCAATAACCATTATATTTTGCATAACATTATGGCAGTACGGTGACAACACTTAACGGCACTGATTTTACTGCATATTTAAACTAAGCAGTGTGTTGTTGTTTTTTTAACCCATGTTTGACTGACTGAATTTTATTATGATAATGAACAGGCTGCATTGTCAAAGTAGCAAAGCTTAACTGTGTGCATGCATGCAGCGCCAGCAATCACTTCAGTCTTCCTTTCTAACAGTGGAAGCAATTACTCATTTTACATTCACAATAAAAACAAATCTTTAGGCTTAAAATAAGCCTAAAGAAAAGTAGGATAGGATGCTTTCTGCCGTCGGTTTCCTTTTTTCGCAGCAAAAATAAATTAACCAAAACTGCATTTTTTGTTCATTTTCATAATTTATTAAGTAAAAATATAAAAGAGGAACATCTGTACTTCCTCAACAGACAACGAAACGGACACTTTTTGGTTGTTAAAAAAGGTGCGCTCGTTCAAACCCATTTTGATCGATCCTTTGCTGGCTGTGCTGATTTAAATCTAGCGGTTTTGTTTGTGTCACAAGTTCAGTGACACAGGGAGTGAAAATTCTCTCCAGCCAATCAGTGATCAAAGTATCAGATAGCAAAGTATACACGTTACATTTTGGTAATGGTATGGTTCACATGGAAACCCTCCAAAAGTAAACCATACACAGCTGTACTGTGCCATGCCATGCAGTGGAAAAGCACCATTAACTACTTTTTCTCATATATGTGTGTGTGTGTGTGGCCTATAAGTTTATTTATTTATTTTGTTATGAACAAGCACAATGGGTATATGCCCCCTGTGAAACTTTCAACACTCCCTCAGAGACAACAACAATGCAATAGCTCATTCAGTTTAATTCACATTTATATGTATAATGCATTTCACAACACATATTGTTTAATTGCAGCTTTACAGAAAATGCAAGTTTATCTGTTACAAAGACATAATAGTCTTTATAGAAGCTTGTATCAAAAATTACAGTTCAAATTATAGTACTTACAAATACCAAATATGTATTCAATCAAACTGTGTGTGCATTTAAAACCAATGAAAATTTCATCATTTTGTGTCTGGAGTCCTTGCAGGGTAGCCATCATCTACTCACAGGTGCTGGGTCATATGGAGTCTTCACAAGAGTCTAGATTTAAAAAAATATATATATTTACATTTTAAAGGGGTCATATGGTGAAATAAAACATGACATTATTTGGTGTAATGCAATGTGTTTATGTAGTGTAAGGTCAAGATAACACATTACTTGACACAAAATTGTAATTATTTTTGCTCCTCTATGCCCAGCCTTTCTGAAGCACCGATTTTTTTACAAAGATAATCATTCTGAAGAGTGAGATGTGCTCTGATGGTCAGCTATCCAGTGAGTTGTGATTGGCTCAGTGCCTCAAGTTTGTGACAGAAATGTTATGCCTCTCACCCTTCTGTGAAGCCGTCTCCCAGCACGACCAGACAAAAACATTAAAACACATCACAAACGAGGCATTTGTTTCATCCAGTGTAGACATGAGTACTGATTATAATGACTTATACTGTCTTTTTATGTGTTGCATTAAAGGTACCTTGTGTCACGTAAATATAAAACAATGTCTGCATTTGTGATCGGAGAAACGACAAACATCAAGATACTCTACACTGCTCAAAACTAACGTTTGAATCATCAGTGGCAAATTCTTTAAATATGAAAACATAATTACCGGCTGTGAGTCAGAACAAGACAGTTTAGGCTACTCTCCCAGGATCAGAAAACAGTCCATAAAATTCACCGAACGCTTCTGAATATTTGGGTTGAACTGTTCCGTAACATTGTTGTAAATATAACAGATTTCTTATTGTGTCCTTTTGGAATAATATTTTCTCTTTCAAAAAAAAAAACACACTGTGTTTCCAATGCATGGCGGCGGTGGCAATAATACTAGAGCGAGAATTAAAGTTGCTCTTCCTTTCTCTGCATGAACATTTGAGCGGCGTTATGCAAATCTTCCTAGAGTGAGTAAACATGGGGGTGTGTTTAAATGAGGCGCTATAGGAGGGAGTGGACTTGAAAACTTATATGACCCCTTTAAAATAGTTTATTGTTGATTTCTGAAAAAGGGACACAGATAGATAGGGTCCCTAAATTGAGCGTAAATAAGAAGCACAGCAGCATTACGTTTTTAAGGTAGAATGGATAGTGTCAATAAGAAGCTGTAAATAAGAAGCTGGAATCAGCCTCGTAGAATAAGAATACAGCAGTTTTCTTACTACTGTTTTTTAGTACTGGAAAATTCCCCACACAGATTTCACTGCATGTTCAAGTTGATCATGCAAATTCAAACAACAAAAAGATGCTAAGCTTGAAAGTGACATTGTTGTGAGCTGTGCTTTGTACATCTTTACGCTACTGACAATGGACCTATTTTTTTGCGGTTTTACCTGTTCCATAAACCTCCACCTCACACAGTGTGAGGTATGCGTGGATGTTAGGAATGTACATGTTCACATAACGACCTTCCATTCCGCCGCAAGAGAAACTGACAGAACTGCCTGCTGGGACAAGTGAAGTGACACCACATCTACAGAGAGAAAGAGAGAAACCACGACACAATCAGCTGACCTGATCAAATCCAGTTCTCCTGACACATTCATAACTGTTTTCATAACTTCACCTGGGATTGTTGTTCCCATTGTTTTCCAGAGAGTTTCCGATGCGGATCTCTACTCCAGCCGTTTGCTCTGGCCAGCCGTCGCCTCTGTTTGTGACGGTCACGTTGGAAATGGAGTAAGAATCCAGCAGGTCCAGCCTCCACCACGGGTTGAGCTCATATCCTGTGATGGAGCAGCTTGAGGCTAAACCTGGAGCGTATCTGATGCCGTCGATGGCCTTTGCAGCTCCCCAGGTGGAATATGTGGTGTTTGCAGCTCCCCGGCCATATGTGCTCGACTGTACAGCCGTTCCTCTTAATGCCAAATTCTCTTAAAATATTTAAAGAGACAGGGTCAAGACTCAAAGGGTCAAGGGTCGAGAGGGTCAAGACTCAAATATGTGAAGATTGATTACATTTAATTTCTATTCCAGCCCAAAACACTCAATTCCATTTACTTCTACATTAAAATCTGCACTTACATAAACTCACTATGAATAGTTATATTATATTAATCAACATTAACAAAGATGAAAAAATACTATAAGTTGTGTATTGGTTAATGTTATTGGATGCATGTTAATTAATGGGACATCAGTTACTATTTTTTACCTTCCAAGTTTTCTGAACTCCCCTGAATGGAAAAGACACCTGTTACAAAAACACAATATTTCCATTGCTTTCTCGGATGTGGATCAAGTTTATGTTGCATTTGATTCTTTAAATATTTTCATAAAGAATAGCTAATCAGCATCTATAATTGTACATCATTTGATTGATGCATGTCATTTATACTCACCCAAAAGTAAGAACAGATAAGAGAGTCCCTCCATCTTGTTTTATAAAGACCAATAACCAGATATCTGTGATGGTCAGATATGACAAGGGTGCGAGTTTCCCCTTCTGCTCTCTCTTCTTCATCCCTCTTTTTATTTGTGTTTCTCTTTGCAGCTTGAGTCTCCACCCTTAGGAAAATCTGACTGGATGTTTGCTGAATATATTTCACACATAATAGGTCAAGACTGATTTACTAAACAAATCTGGTGAAATGTAAATTATTTTATGACTAGTATTTCAGAATGATTGTCATTGTTTTTTTTTTTTTGTTTTCATGCTTGTGTGCATCCATGAGTTTCATTTTAATTGTTGATTCAAATTAAGATTATCTCTTAAAAGGAATCATCAAAAAAATTTAGTGTTTGTTTTCTTGTATGAGGCTGTTTTTGTTTATCATTCAAGTACTTTATACTGAATAAGTCCATCCAGCCTTTCATCCATACTGGTAGTGTTTTCTTGTCTGACACAGATCATCAACCTGCTGTGATCTTGTGAGATACTGGTTCAGAGCAGTCTTTAAAGGTGCCATCTGTCATGTCTGGCAAAAAAAAAAAATCAAGTCATACTCCACATTTCATACCAGATGGGGGCAGTATGCATCTGAGTGAATTGGTGTGAATTGGTCTACTCTAGAGTAACAAACGAGAAACGGCATAGTCTCTATGCTCCGCCCCTACCTTCACAACAACCCTACAGCATTAGAGGACATTTTGCCTCCAGAGGAATGTTGGGTGATGTCAAGTGATATTGAAACATGACTTCTTCAAGCTACTCCCTTTCACCTTTACCAGTCAATATGTTCCTATTCGTTTTGTTCATATTACATTTTGAGTTGTATATACACATTATTTGAATTAAATTAATTTGACAGACAGCATTCTGTCAACATCATTGGTCAACATCAGACAGCTGATCAAAGCTAGCGCCAACCAACGTAACCAGAGCTGCCAACTCTCAAGCATTCACCCTGAGACACACACAATTGACTCTTTTCACACGCTTTCATGCCACACATCAATTTTCTCACCCACAGAAAAACCACGAAGCAAAGAGGACATGGAGACCAACAGACTAGACAGAGCAGGTTAGTTATGAAATAAAACAACGGGTAAGTTATAGATAGCTAATTATCAAACGCAGCTACGATTAGCCATCGCTAACATTAGCACGTTTAACCAACAGCCTTTTATTACATTTCTATGTTATAACTTCCTGAAAACAAATACACAAACATATAAAACAAACTTCTAGCGAAATACTAACAGCATCTAACGTTAGCTTACCAATCAAAAAGAAATGTTGCAAGTTCGGAGTGGAACCTCGTTTCTTTCAGGTCCATCAGTTTTCTCCAGCGATTGAAAGCAGTGCTGATGTTTACTCTGGTCCTTTTCTTATCGGATTTGATTTGTGTTTCCGAGCGCGGTTGTTTCCCTGTAGCAGGTGACGCTCTCTTCCCTAAACTGAAATGAAGCAGTGTGCTATACTTTCCACACGATTGACATCAGGTTCAAGTACACGCCCACAAGCCGTGCGAGTTATTCGTCTATTGCAGGTTGGCAGGTGGTTATGTTGCCCGCATACCGCCTCCCATGGCCGAAACTGGTATTACGACACCTGTCGGGCCGGGGCTAGTAATGTATTAAGGTTGATATCTCTGCAGCACTATAACTTACCATTTTTTTTATGACATCATCGCCCTTATTTCTTCTCATTCTTTTGATGCGTGTAGGTCATGTTATGGATATTTCTACCTCAATTTTTGCATATGGTACATTTAACCCTTTAGGCACCAGTGTTTCTTTCCTAAAACATTAGATTTTGACATCTTAATTTCAAAAGGCTATATCTTAAAAGTGATAAAAGATAGAGACTTTCTGTAAATTATAGAAATAATCAGGATGACCCAATGTTTATGTAGGGATTACATTTCCCCATCTAATTTGCATATTATGACGTCATATTATCGCGGCCATTTTGAATTATAGAATTTTCATGAAAAGTCACATGTTAAAATGATAAAATGCAGCACTTCTTCCCCCCAAAAATGTCCCTCAGCTTCTGTGTGCTATATTGCACAATACGGAATGCTCAGGTAAATAGTAAGTAGAAAACAAACTGTGTAAAGCATTACTAATAAATGGTAGAAACAAACCGAATACATGTAGTGGTTGGCCTTTTGCTGTAGAGATTTTCAATTTACTACATGCAGCAGGCACTCTGATTCCATGTATGGGGCACATATATATTATTCATATGACACACAAACACAAGTAGACAAGACCTGTTTAGTTCAAAAGCTATGCCCCGTGTCACATCGCCTCGGGACTACTTTCATTGTCATTGCGACTCCCCACCCTGCCTCCACGTTGCCCTCTAACTGTCTTTTGAATACTTTGACCTTGTCTAACATACCCAGTGGCATTATACAAAGTCTCCACCACAATACTGTCACCGCGATTGTGGAAAGGCACACAGTCAGAAGACATGTCTAGTGTGGTAAAAATCTTCCGCCTCGTAAGCTTTATTGATGCCATTAGATAATAATAATAATAATAATAATAATAATAATAATAATAATAATAATAATAATAATAATAATAATAATCTAATGGCAATAATAACTGACGTTGACAATACTGCTCTGATAAAATGGCTCACTCTTAAAAAAAAAAAGAAGCTCCTCTTTTGTTTGCACTGATTCAATGCGCTCTAGCTCAAATATTTTGTATAGAAGCATGTCGTTTTTTTTGAGTCAGAGATGAAGTATTACATGTCTGCCATTTGGTGAAATTAAAATGAATTTGACACCCTATTTGACAAAATCGACCGTTTTATTCAGTGCCGCATCTTGTCGAGTAAACTCGACCGTGGCGCCTAGGGGGTTAATCCTGAAGGTGTTGCTTCCCTTCTCGCAGAATTTACACACCAGTTCTGATGTACTAATAGGTGGTATCAAGATGGGGTGTGTGTTCCTTTCCATCAGGTACACTTAAAGTCAGACGTTGTGTCTGGGATAGTCATTCTTGGCGTCTGTTTCCAGTTACTGTTTCAAGGGTTAGGTCTTATACTGATAACAATATCAGATTCCCCTGGGGCCCTAACCAGCCACTTACCTCGCTTATTGGTTAAGTCCACCCCTGGCTAGTCGGTGTGGCCAGGTTTCTTTTTAAGTTATGGGCTCAGTTATGTTATTGGTGGATCATTTGTAGGGAGGAGAATGCCAATTAATTTGAAGATTCATGTCGTCTCTTCTGTTTTAATAGAGGGGAGTAAGGGAAGAGTTGGTCTTTGTCTGTTGAAGCTTGGTAAGGCTAAGACATTTCTTTTCAAACCCTCAGTAAGAGTTTATTTTGTTTACATGGCATGATAGGTAAGGATAGCGAATGGCTGGGGTGGGAATTTTCTTGATGTCATAAATTGATGCCTTTTTGAGGACTTATAAAAGTCATGGGCGTAGGTTAACTAGGCCGGCGTCATATATCCAGGAGGTAGTTTTCTTCCTGTGCTTCGACTGTGACTTGTGGGTTAATGTCTTGTATGGTATCTATTTGCTTTATTTTGGTTCTAGTTTTTAGTTTATTTGCATGTGCATTTCTCGTATTGTTTGGAGAGAAGCTGGATGCAGTCGCTCCTGTGCTTTGTGCTTGTTTCTGTGCGTTGCGCTTGTTTCTGTGCTCTTGCCAAGGGATAGCTTTGCTGTGGAATAAGCATCTGTCTTCCCCAGGCACACATTTGATGTATTCTGTTTGCGTATCGGTCATGGATGCAGTGTGAGTTTTGATCTGTGTTTTATTTCAGTTAATGTTGGCTGGCAGCTAAAGGATATAGGATGAGAGGTTAAATTGAGAGTCTAAATTCAAATCGCTTTGGTTACTTAATGTAACCTCAGTTCCCTGAGATAATGGAATGAGCATTATATATGGAAAAACTCCTTTTTACCCTTTCTGCTGAAGCCTGATTTTTTTTTTCACGTTTGTGTAGCTGCACAAACCAATGGCACTTCAGCCCGCCAAAAGGGGCAGGGCTGAACACTATATAAGTTGGCCCGTAGCACCATTCATCAGATCATTCGACTGAAGCACCAATCATCGATTCATGCAGCTTGTAGTGTGGCAAGTGACATAATGCTCATTCCATTATCTCAGGGAACCGAGGTTGCATTAAGTAACAAAAGCATTCCTTTTCAAACGTTAACTCCTGTTATGTATGGGAACTAACCAATCACACTGTACTACAAGCAACAATTACATGCTGCTCTGCAAGCCCAGTGTTAGAGCACTAATAAGGGCCCTAAGGGACTTATCTAAGGCATTATCTCGCCCCAAGCTTAGCTGAGGGCATGAGAAACCACTACCCACATGGGAGGATTAAACAGATAGAATCCACACCTGCAGAGCGGGGATGTCTAAGTTATAGAATCTGGCAAAAGTGGACAGCAACGACCAGCTGGCAGCTGCACAGATCTCATTAAGAGATATGCCACTGGACAATGCCCATGAGGAGGCCAGCCATTCCCTTTGTGGAGTGGTCTATCACACCAATAGAGCATGTCAGTCTTTCATGCCAGAGCTATAGCATCAACAATCCAGCAACAGTCTTTGCTTAGTGACTTGCAGACCCATCTGGCAGCCTCCAAAGCAAAGCAACAGCTGTTCAGACTGGCTAAACAGTTTAGAATGTTCAACATAAACTCTCAGAGCCCTAATAGGGCAGAGAGTGTTTGGTCCCTGCTCGCCGTCTGCAGAGGGGAATGCCAATAGGGATATTACTTGTTCTCTAAAGGGAGTAGAGAGCACTTTAGGAACATAGCTGTGTTTTGGTTTCAAAATGACCTTGCTGTCAGTGAGCCCAAACTCAAAACACAAGGCATTGACCGACAGTGCTTGTAAGTGACCCACATGCTTAACAGACACCAACGCAAAGAGAAGGGCCATTTTAAATGATAAGGGCCGCAAGTCCGCTGAATTGAGCAGATAAAATGGGGGCCTTTTTAAGGCGCCTAGGACCACGGATATGTCCCAACGCGGCACAGTCTGAGGGCGAGGGGGATTTAGTATCCTCGCACCCTTCAGAAATTTAAAAACAAAATCGTTTCTGCCTATTGAATAGCCGGCCTCGAGAGATTAATTCGCCATGATGGCCACCACATGGATTACTTGGATTGTGGATGGGGCATGCCCCTTATCTAGCAGTTCTTGCAGAAAAATTAGCACGCAGGACACGTCACATGAAAACAGGTGAACTTGCCATGAAGTGCACCAATTGAGGAATACTGACCATTTCTGGCCATAGAGCCATCACGTGGCGGCACCCTTGCCTCAAAAATGGTGTTGCTTACTCTTGCTGGGAGCCTATCAGACTCCAGTCGAGGCACCAGATATGATGGCTCCACTACTATGGGCGGGGATGCTAAATCATGCCTTTCAACTGCAAGAGAAGGTCCCTCCTTGATTGGGCGATTAGAGTTGTCTTCCATAGGTGAAGATGTCTACCTTTGCCTTCCCGAATACCGCCCAAATTCGCTGTAACATCTGAGGATGCAGCACCCAATTGCCCAGGGCTACCTGCTTCTGGACAAAAATGTGCCAATGTATAATTGTTTGCCCTTGGTTCAGACCAAATTAACTGAACTAGAGATGTGAAAACACCCTTAATTGTCTTTCTCTTAATTGTCCTTTAGTGCTGCTTTGTGGAAAGCCCTTATATGGAGCTGGTTTGGGCGTGTCTTATGCTAATTACTAATCTTGTGCACGTGGGCGCTCATTTAGAAGACTTCAAATTCACTAACAGAAGAACAAGTATAAGAACGAGCTCATGTGCGTACGAACGTGTTGTAAATTAGGCAGAACATTTTCGTGAGAAATTCAAATATGGATATAAATACGAAAAACATATGCAATTATAAGTGAATGAGATCCATTGTCCGGGACAGAAGATTAAACAACTCATCTTAAACTGGGCGGCCTGCGAGTGAACCGCAGTGAGTAGCCTCATCAAATTGTTTCCAAAACCCATCTCGAGATTCCCGGAATGGCTAGCCAGGCTGTATAATGGGAGGCGAGAGGTTTCATTTTCTCGAACGTGAGCGCACCTTGAAAAAGCGGGAAGTCTACATTCATGTAAGTGATCGTGTGAGGATGAGGAATTTTGCTCTTTAAAGTATTTAGGTCCACTATCACAGCGGTAAAATGTTTGTGCTGCTGCTGATCGCTTGTGCTGTGTTCTTTGTAGTGCAGGGAGAGATCTGTTGCTGTGGACAGCTCCATAAAGGCCTCCTGGTGTTCTTGGCTAGACTCATCCATACTGCAGAGAAGTTTGGCCTGAAACACTTGGAGAATCACCATTGTGTGCAGGGCCGAGCCGGCCTGTCCGGATACTGCATTAGCTCTGTTGGCGATAGCTGAGGTGGTCCTGCAGGGCTTAGATGGATACGGTGCATGGCCCTTTAAGCTGAGGGCAGAGGGCGGGCACAGATGTGCGGCGATCATTTCCTCCAGGGGAGGAAGTTTGGTGTATTATTTTTTGTCAGCACCGTCAACGGTGGTGAGAGCTGCTGCAGTAGAGGGGTTTTCCCGTGTCGAGTATGGGGCTCGCCACGCCTTGGTAAGCTCGTCATGGACGACTGGGTGCTGGTGGTAGGACTACTGGCGGGTCTCTGGCAGGAACCATTCGTCCAGTAAGTCATGGGTGAGCTCATCCCTTTACACCTTTCTTGTTCAGTCTATTTTAAATCAAATTTTTATTGCTTTGCCAGGTTGTATCCAGGAGAATGTGTTTTGGCCATTGATGTGTTACAACACTAGATAACAAATAACAAAATCTGAACCCTTTGCTACCGTTCCAGTAAATACATTTTTCTGTCTTGAAGTGACACAGTAAAGAAACAATCGCTTCAGGATTGGGCAATGCCAAAATAATAAACAAATCATATAACTAAACCCAGGGACACTAAGTAGCCAATGCCAAAGAAACAGGAAACAAATGTCAGCAGTCTTCTCTGACTTAAAGTATAAACAGTTTACAATAAAGAAAACTGGCACCAAATCCCCTACAGTACTATAGGTACAAAAGAATAGTGGCACATTCACCAGCTCACAAAACTCAACAGAAACAATTCTCAACATGATAATAATATGATTTTCTAATTCACAACACACAACAATGCCAACTACCCAATTAGGGAGAAGTCACCTAAAAGCAAGCGAGAGAAAGACAAAGATAAACACTGAAAAATACATCACCAGATTTATCAGATGTAAAGTCTTGTAAAAACTATGCAAATCACCAAGAACAAAGTGTAGACAGCTGTAGAAAGTTGCTTTTGTTCTTTGTCCAATGATGAATTATACTGTATGTCATAATATCTTCTGTATAGACATATGTACAGTATGTTAACAATACTAGCTCTAGATCAAGGGTGTCAAACTCAATTCCTGGAGGGCAAGAACCCTGCAGAGTTTGAATCAAACCTCATTAAACACACATGATCACATCAATGATCAAAGTGACAAAGTCACATCAAAGTGATTCAGGCTCATTAGAAAACTACATGGTTTCTGTGTCAGAAGAAAACTCAGCAGAGCTCCGGCCCTCCAGGAATTGAGTTTGACACCCTTGATCTAGAGTTTGCTCTAGATGAACCCACAGACCTTTAGTTCATGATTTCCATCAGTCTGATCACTGATCATTTCCATGTTGTTTTGTGTGTATTTGAATGATCTCAGGCAAGATGTAAATCAGGAGCTCAACAGGAGTCCATCATCTTCTCAAAGAGCCATCAATTCATACAGGTCTCAGACTGTACACATTTCTGGCTGTTTTGCCTCAAACTCAGACATAAGCCCCACTCTAAGCTTAAAATGTTTGTCACAATTTGCATAGTTGCAGGGAGAACGCAGGAGTAAAAATCCACTTCTACGTCTTTTATACAAGCACGCTGGGGAAACCCAACATAGGAAACTTTTCGGCAAACAAACTAGTAACTTAGTAGACCAGATGACCAACTAAAGAACAGACAGGAATTAATGAACACAGGTGAGTGAATAATCAATCAGCTAAACAGGAACAAAGACAGAAGTAAAACAAGGAAACAGGTCCATTACACTGACAAGTGTTCAGAAACACTTTTTTTGTGACAAGGATCAACTGGAATTTTTTCCTGCTACACTATTTTCCTTACTCTGACTGGTATCTTCTTTTGTGGGGTCAATCTCGCAACATTCAAAATATATTTAGATCTAAATTGAAGATGTACGTGTTTGGATTACAGTTTTAACATTAACTTAAACTTATTAGTGATGTATACTTTTTCAGTCATAAATAAAACAGTTCAGTTTTTTTTTATTTTTTGCACTAAAAAAACTTGACATAGTTTATTATTAACTATTTGCATCTATTTGATCCAGTTAAACATTAAGACAAATTAAATTAGTTAAACTTCTTGAAACATCATGTGTGACCAAAAAAAGGCATTCAATTTAAATTAAGTTTATTAATTTGTTACTGTATAATATACAAAATATGTATACAAATACATAAATATGTGCAACCTTCTTCAAATTTGATTGGTTTTCATTGTTTTGTTAGTTTATATAATAAAAAGGCATAATTCTCATGCTAGTTTGGTGGTTCAAAAATAAATAAATGTGTGAAACCAAGAAAAATAGCACAGTTGTGGTCAGAGCAAACCCACGTGTGCCACATGTGGGTTATCCTAAGCCGGCCCCATAGCTGTTTTGCTATTTTGGGCCTTCATGATGGTTTTCTGTGGGTTAGCCCAAACGGGGCCCATAGTAGTTTGGTCATTTGGGGCCCTATTAGGATTTTCCCAGAGGACCTTTGTGTGTGTTTTTTTTTTTTTTTGTCTACATGCAAATTTTGCACTAAAATTTCAGTAAATTAAAATTTACCACATTTCGTACACAATGGTAATTCAAAGTGCTTTACATAAAAGAAAGTAAAATAATCATGAAGAAAAATAATAACAAAAATAAAACAAGCAATTTTAAAACTTTTAAAAACATTTAAAAACAGTTAGAAAATTATTTTACATTAAAAAAAAATAATAATAATAAAACAGTGAAAATATAGTGCAATCAGTTCGGACATTGCACAGTGCTCATTCAACAAATGCTCAGCTAAAAAGATGTGTTTTGAGTCTAGATTTAAATGTGACTAGTGTTTTAGCACATCTTCTGGAAGCTGATTCCAACTGCGGGCAGCATAGTAACTAGAGGAGGACTCCCTTTGTTTTGTGTGAACCCTTGGTATTTCTAATTGACTTGATCCTAGTGATCTGAGTGCTCTGTTAGATTTATATTCAGTGAACATATCTGCAATATATTTCGGTCCTAGGTCATTTAGTGACTTATATACGAGTAAAAGTACTTTAAAATCAATCCTAAATGTAACTGGAAGCCAGTGTAAGGACCTGAGGACTGGTGTGATATGCTCAGATTTTCTGGTTCTAGTCAAAATCCTGGCAGCAGTGTTCTGGATGAGCTGCAGCTGTCTAATGGTGTTTTTGGGAAGGCCAGTGAGGAGTCCATTACAATAGTCCACCCTGCTGGTGATAAAGGCATGAAGAAGTTTCTCCAAGTCTTGACTGGAAACAAAACATCTAATTCTTGCAATGTTTTTTAAATTATAGTATGCTGATTTAGTTACTGCTTTGACATGACTACTGAAACTAAGGTCTGTCTCCAGAATCACACCAAGATTCCTGACTTGATTTTTAGTTGTTTGACCCCTAGAGTCAAGGTATGCATTCACCTTGAACACTTCATCTTTGTTTCCAAATGCAATGACTTCAGTTTTTTCCTTGTTTAACTGAAGAAAGTTCTGGCACATCCAACTATTAATTTCATCAATGCATTGGCAGAGGGAGTCAATTAGTCATTTGGAGATAAGGCTAGGTAAATCTGGGTATCATCAGCATAGCTGTGATAGGCAATTTGGTTCTTTCTCATTATTTGACTTAGTGGAAGCATATACAGGCTAAACAAGAGCGGTGCAAGAATTGACCCTTATGGGACTCCGCATGTCATCCACGTCCACTTAGACTTATGCTCTCCTATACTCACATAATAGCCTCTCCCTTCTAAGTATGATCTGAATCATTTGAGTACCATCCCAGAAAGCCCGACCCAGTTTTCCAGTCTCTCTAGTAGTATGTTATGATCAACTGTGTCAAACGCAGCACTGAGATCTAGCAATACCAGCACCGATATTTTGCCAGAGTCACAATTTAAGCGAATATCATTTATTATCTTAATGAGTGCTGTCTCTGTGCTGTGATGTGGTCGTAAACCAGATTGAAAATTGTCCAGGTATCCATTTGAGTTTAAGTATTTGTTCAGCTGATTAAAAACTACCTTTTCTATTATTTTGCCTATAAAAGGAAGATTAGATATTGGTCTAAAATTGCTCAAAATTGTGTTATCAAGATTTGTCTTTTTCAGGAGGGGCTTTACAACTGCAGTTTTTAGGGAGTTTGGAAATGTCCCAGAAAGAAGTGAGGCATTCACCACTTCTAAGAGATCTGCTTTTAAGCAGTCAAGCACACTTTGGAAAAAAGATGTGGGAAGTGTGTCAAGACAACAGGTTGATGATTTTAGTTGCTGCACTATGTCTTCCAGAATTTTGCTATCAATTGTTTCAAAAATAGACATAGTATCTTTTTGATATTTTGGCTGAATCTGTCTGACCTCTGCATTACTTGAAGATGTGCTAATCGCCTTCCTGATATTTATGATCTTCTCAGAAAAGAAAGAAGCAAACTCATTGCATTTGCTGTCTGATAGCATATCACTGGGAATCTGACTTGGGGGGTTTGTCAGTCTCTCAACAGTGGCAAAAGAGTGCGAGTGTTATTTAAGTTACTGTTTATTAGGTTTGAGAAGAAGTTCTGTCTAGCTGTGGCTAGTTTCACATTAAAAGCATGAAGGATGTCTTTATAGATGCTATAGTGAATTTCAAGTATAAAGTATACTCGAACAAATTTAATTTTTTCTTTCTCACAGGACAGCAGCACTAAAGAAATGTGGTCTTTTACAACATGATGTATTGTAAATTAAACTACCCAACAGTTTTACTCTCAATATCTTAAGTATATTAGAGTATGCAAGATAATACTTTTACTTAAACGACAGTTCAGCCAAAAATGAAAATTCTGTAATCATTTATTCATCCTTCAGTTGTTCCAGGTTTGGAATTTTTATTTTTGGGTGAACTGTCCCTTTAGCTAAGCCTTTCTAGCCTTTCTAAGATTTTAAATATGACAACTAGTAGTTTTTCCCCAGTATGGTATTAGTAGTTATTATAGTTTACTAAAGTATCTCAATATTTTGTGTACTTATTATGTTGTCATAGCTCTAAACAATTTCTTTTTTCCTTTCTTCCCTAAATCAGACCAGACCCCTGTACTGAAGGATAGAGCTGAATGTACCAACGCTGGACTGGTTTTAAATGTTTTGTGCTGAGGAGCGAGGCCCTGACAGTGGAACTTCTGAAAAGTGAACACCTACAGTGATGGGTGCCACAATCCAGACCCTGGTGTTTCTGATCTGTTTGCCAATGGCACATCATAAAGATGCTCTCTAGAGAGTTTGACATGTGCCTCGTTCCACTGTCACCCCATTATCCTCCAAGTAGCTGAGGAACATTCACCAAGAGATTGACCTCCTGAAGACCCCAGAACACATGGAGACAGCGCTGGGCTCAAACTGATGTTGTTTTTCTGATGTTAAACCGAAGCTATGCAGTAAATGGTTGTAAAAAGTACTTTCAGTTATGTATAGAAAAGTTTGTTTTAATGTGTAAAAAAAAAATGTACAAGACAAAAAAATTAACACATAACAGAATTTTTTGTGTAAAAAGCTGCATTAAAAAAAATTACAATGTACAAATAACAAGAGTTATTTGTACATTGTAATAAACATTGTCATATTACACGTGAATATGAAAAACAAAAATACAAAATGTACAGAAAGTCCTCATATTTATTAATAAATTACACTAAAAAATTAAAATGTATACAACTTATGCATTTCATTTTCAACTTGCATCACAAAAATAAACTAGAGAAATTAGGTTATTCCATTGACAATATGACATTAAAAAATATATTGAAAAACTGTAATATACCCATTTTTTCCTACTGTTATCTCTTCGCTAATGAAGAATGTATTTGTTATGCATTCTCTTAAGAAGAGAAAACTTACGCTCTTCTCTCTCTCTCTCTGGAGATTGATGTCCTCCCTGAGCAGCTCCACTTGCTCCCTCACCTGTCCCAGGACACTTAGCAAATAAACCATGCCTGTTTACAGCAACATCACAATGAATTTCCGAAAAAAATAAAAAAATAAAATAAAATTAACTTTGTATTTTTATGTCTTTCCCAGCAGGCTCACTCGTTCCAGAATAGTAATAAAACAAAACAAAATGGAAACTCTTATAAAAAATATAAAGAAAGGTTTGTAATCTTAACAATAGAAAATATGACACAGCAGGCCATGCATACAAAATACTGAAGTGCTAAAGTTAAAGTTTGGTTAAAACATTTGTAGACATCTCTTGCATGACAGCACTTGAAAAACCCAACGAAGAGAAAGACCATTGTCTTAGAGGTTGTCTTATTGTTTTTTTGGATGAAAGTACAAAAGCCTACTTACATATTAATGTGAAGTCCTCCACAGAACTCTTACCTGCCACCGTCGTCACGCGTCATGCGTAAACTCGACAACAACAACAATAACGCCTGACATGAGTGTCACAAGACTTAATTGTGGCTCATGATACTATACCATCCAAATTATAGCAATAGCACTGAAGTTTAATAGATGTTGAGCTGGAGTGGGTGTCTTTCTCTGCTCTTGGTCTAAGCTCAACCTGAATAAATAACGATGGAATGGATAAAAAAATAAAAAGGTTTTATTCCAAGATAGCATGGAATAGTTTATATAATGCATTTTTATTCATTAGCTTGGGTTAAACTAATTTTACTTTGTTGGATCAGCAGCTATGCTAATGATGTCTGTATTTTGTTTCTATGTTTTGCCACGGGATTCACATCCCGTGGTAACTAGGATTTACACAAGCTCCAGTCTGGATCCAGAACACCTGAGAAGAGATGATGCTGACCCTCAGAGGACCTCAGATGATGCTAACCCTGAATGAACAAACAGAACTAACAATTATTCCTAAATGTGTGACTTAATCATATAATAACTTAATTAATAATATTGATAGTTCATCGTCTAGCTGACTACGTCTTGTATTATTATTATTTTTTAGTTTTTCTAAAATCCTGTCAAATGTGCACAAACTACTAGCTACTACTAAATATTGTAGAAACATAATTTTCTGTAAAGTTGCTTTGTAACGATTTGTTTTGTAAAAAGCGCTATACAAATAAACTTGAATTGAATTGAATAATATGCTGTTATAACATCATATTATACAATCTATTCCATGCTGTCTTGAAATAAATTTATTACTTAATCATATTAATTTATGCAGTTATTAATCTTAATGCACAGAAAATAATATTTAACTGCGAGGTGCTGCTACTGGAAAATATTGCTACCATATTTTCCGGACTATAAGTCGCACTTTTTTTCATAGTTTGGCTGGTCCTGCGACTTATAGTCAGGTGTGACTTATTTATCAAAATTAATTTGACATGAATCGAGAGAAATGAACCAAGAGAAATGAACCAATAGAAAACATTACCGTCTACAGCCGCGAGACGGCGCTCTATGCTGCTCAGTGCTCCTGTAGTCTACACGCCCTCTCGCGGCTGTAGACGGTAATGTTCTCTCTTGGTTCTAAATAAATACGACTTATAGTCCAGTGCGGCTTATATATGTTTTTTTCCTCATCATGACGTATTTTTGGACTGATGCGACTTATACTCAGATGCGACTTATAGTCCGAAAAAAACGGTATATATTTCAGTTAGTTTGGCACATTTAGCTGCTTCAGTATCTAAATTCCGAAGAAAAAAAATTCTCGCCTTCTCAGCCCCACCCTTTTCTTTCTGTTTTTTACCCACGACTGCATTATGCATATTGTTTGTTTGTTTCTATGCTTCTTCTATCTAACGTTAACGTAATTGCTGTTCGTTTCTTCCTTCTCTTCCACGTCTTCTTCTCCTTAATTGGCGGCCACGGCCAATATCCCAAAAAAAGTAATTAAGTAAAAATGAAATATTGTTACAAGCACTCAGCAGAGTTAGTGCCACACCCACAGCAAGAATCACAACAGAATGCCAACTTAAATTGGCACTCAGCATCGACTCGACCAGATATGCTGACATGGAATAGAGAATTCAAGATATCTGGTCAGATCACCTTTATTTATTTATAAAGTACTTTAAACAAAATACATTGCGTCAAAGCACTGAACAACATTCATTTGGAAAACAGTGTCTCAATAATGCAGAATAATAGTTAAAGGCTGTTCATCATTGAATTCAGTGATGTCATCTCTGTTCAGTTTAAAAAGTGTCTGTGCATTTATTTGCAATCAAGTCAATGATATCGCTGTAGATGAAGTGACCCCAACTAAGCAAGCCAGAGGCGACAGCGGCAAGGAACCGAAACTCCATCGGTGACAGAATGGAGAAAAAAACCTTGGGAGAAACCAGGCTCAGTTGGGGGGCCAGTTCTCCTCTGACCAGACGAAACCAGTAGTTCAATTCCAGGCTGCAGCAAAGTCAGATTGTGCAGAAGAATCATCTGTTTCCTGTGGTCTTGTCCTGGTGCTCCTCTGAGACAAGGTCTTTACAGGGGATCTGTATCTGGGGCTCTAGTTGTCCTGGTCTCCGCTGTCTTTTAGGGCAGTAGAGGTCCTTTCTAGGTGCTGATCCACCATCTGGTCTGGATACGTACTGGATCCGGGTGACTGCAGTGACCCTCTGATCTGGACACAGACTGGATCTCGTGGCCACGGTGACCTCGGAACAAGAGAGAAACAGACAAATATTAGCGTAGATGCCATTCTTCTAATGATGTAGAAAGTACATGTTATGTGAAGTGTTTCCGGTTCCGGTTTACCTAATTAATGCAGCCTAAAAATCCTTTAACGGATTTGGATATTAAAATCATATTAGTATGTAATGTGTATGCCAGGTTAAAGAGATGG
Organism: Carassius auratus; assembly: GCF_003368295.1. Lineage (NCBI taxonomy): Eukaryota > Metazoa > Chordata > Actinopteri > Cypriniformes > Cyprinidae > Carassius > Carassius auratus. The sequence continues at coordinate 208,107 of NW_020528307.1, read as the reverse complement.
GTCTTTAATCTAGATTTAAACTGCAAGAGTGTGTCTGCCTCCCGAACAATGTTAGGTAGGTTATTCCAGAGTTTAGGCGCCAAATAGGAAAAGGATCTGCCGCCCACAGTTGATTTTGATATTCTAGGTATTATCAAATTGCCTGAGTTTTGAGAACGTAGCGGACGTAGAGGAGTATAATGTAAAAGGAGCTCATTCAAATACTGAGGTGCCAAACCATTCAGGGCTTTATAAGTAATAAGCAATATTTTAAAATCTATACGATGTTTGATAGGGAGCCAGTGCAGTGTGGACAGGACCGGGCTAATATGGTCATACTTCCTGGTTCTAGTAAGAACTCTTGGCAGAAGGATAAACTCACCTTCTCAGGTGTAGCTCACCAAATTGAACATGGAGGTTTTTCTGAGACTGAAATTGATGCTGTTACATGAGCTATAACATGAGTAGTTCTAGTCGATGTCTGTAGTTTTCAGAAATATACCCAGATAGCGAGCCAATCACTAATAGTCATTGCATGAATGCAGCTGCAGTTGCGATGCTCTGGTTGCCAGATATTCCTTGAAAGGGACTTTGTCAAGCTTAAGGTCACTTAAGGTGCGACAGTTCAGACAGATCTGATGGAAATGCATTATAGATTTAAGTAAACCTCTTGAAACACTTTCAAATATTACATTTGCTTACAAACTCTTTCTTGACATTGTGACATCTTCCAGATAATTTGGCAGCTGGAAGAAAAGTCACAGTCATCAACTTATGGTCTCTGGTCTGCTGAACATGCCATTGATTTCAATCCAGGATTAACAAATTCACAAATTAACAAAAAGTTATTTTTACAGAATAAGTAGCATCTTAATAACAAACAGAATGAAAATAAATGGAGCGGAGATTCACATCGGAAACTCTCTGGAGAACAACGGCAACAACAATCCCATGTGAGATCTTCTTTCAGTGGCTTAATATCCATAAAAATCCCTGAAAACACACATAAAGAAAGACTAGAAGTCTAAATAATGTTTTCTTTGATTCTCTTTAGATGCACTGTGATTTCTAGCATTCCAGCTGGTGTTTCCTCCACCTACATTTGTAACGATATGGAGGGTCGATACATGAATCTGATCATTCCTGGAGATTCAAGGATTCTTACTCTGTGTGAGGTGGAGGTCTATGGAGAAGGTGTGATCAAACACGGAAAATAAAGCTATTAATGAATGAAATTACTCATTTTGGGCTGTTGATTTCAAAATACTTCTCACAAGATATGATGCTTTTTGTAGCATTTTTGCTTTTGAGAACCATTTGCAAGGTGAAGAAGTCTTGTATTCTGCTATATCTGTACATGCAATTATTCACTTATTTGTCTGTTTATAAAAAGTCAAATGGTTTTCAGACTAAGTTTAATAATAAATCTTAAATACTTATATTTGTCAAAAAAAAACTGACATTTGACTGCTTTTGTTATTTTGATAAGTGCATTAAAGCTGATACACAAATATAATGAGAAAAATCCTTATCATTTGAAAAAAAAAATGTGAGGGATGTTTTTGTTTATAATTTGAAACTCACCATATTCAAATCATTTGCAAATCACTTGAACTCCAAGATGCAGGGATGTAACTGATTTATTGTTTTTAAAATGCGACATTTCTAAAGTTTCATGCTCTTCAATACACAGAAATTTGTGTTCAACATTAAACCATATCCATTCTTACTTAGTGTTTAACTTTGTTTACTTCTGTTCATGATTTTTGAGGATCACTACACAATCTTTTCATGTTGCACCCATTAATCATTCTTAAATGACAGATGCATTTGCACTAAATTCTGTAGATTATTGTAGACAATGTCAAAGGTTATTTGATTTAATGTCAAAAACAAAGGATGCAACGACAAGATGTTTATAATTATTTTATCAGTTGCATTTTATTATTTGCATTTCCTGTTCCCTTCTGTCTGTGTATGTTCACTCTCATATGCTTGTTTAGTTCCTTTACTGAAGAAAACAAAAGGAATGTTGATTTTGAAGTAAAAGTATTAAAATGAATATGTATACAGTAGATTACAAATGAAATGGAAAGGTATGTCAGGTATGTAATTCACATTTATTTGTATAACACATTTCACAACACATATTGAGACAAAATCCTTTATAGTCTTTATATGAGCTTGTATCAGAAAGAGCAGTTGAAATCTAAATCTAATTGAAATTATAATATTTACAAATACCAGATATGCATTCAAGCAAACTGTGTGTGCATCTTAAACCAATGAAAATGTCATCATTTTTATCTGGAGTCCTTGCAGGGTAGCCATCATCTACTCACAGGTGCTTGGTCATATGGACTCTTCACAGGAGGCTAGATAAAAGAAAAAAATATATATATATTTATAAATATATATGCACACACGCAAAAAATTGGGTTGACCTGTTCTGGTACAGTGTTATTAACATAACTTAATCACTGATTTCTAGTTGTGTCCTCTTTTGGACGACCAAACGAAAGTGTCTCCACTACATGACGGCGGTGGCAACAGTACTACAGCGAGAATTAAAGTTACGCCTTCTTTCTCTGCGTGAACATTTGTATACAGTCAGTAAACGTGGGGTTGTTTTAAAACAAGGCATTTTGGGAGGGCATGGCTAGTATTAACTTTTATCAAGAATATTTGTGGTTTGAGACTTTAGTTTTTGTAACTTTAGGGATCTTATCTATTCACAAACAGCTTGTAACACTCCAAAGAGAAAGGAAAACTTGAAAAGGCATCATATGACCCCTTTAAAATAGTTTGTCGTTCGTTTATGAAACTGAGACACAAATGACACATTACATGAATATGAAGCGCGGAAGCATCACATTTTTAAGCTGGAAGGGATACCATCCATAAGAATCTATGAATAAGAAGCTGGATTCAGTCTCGTAGAACAAGAATACCGGAGTTTCCCACAATGTCAAAAATGTCATGATCCTGGTCTTTTCCTCTGTCTCTGTCTCCCTCTTGTGATCACTTACTCACTCTATCACGCACACTCCTCCGCTCATTATCACTTTCAGCTGTCTCCCCTTTCATTCCTTCACCTGTCCCTCTTTTGCCCTTGATTGTCTCTGCTTCTTATTCTCTCTTTCTAGCCCTGTCTCATTGTCGGATTATTCGATGACCTTTCGTGAGACACGTCTGTTTCCTAGTCCTGTCCTGTCTTGTCCGTGGATTGTTTAGTCATTATTGCAACTGTGAGTTATACTGTCGTTGGACTGTGTATTATCCGGCTGTGCCTGTTTGCAGAGAACCTGTGCAGCACCTGCCCTTGGCTTTTCACACCGCCGGCGGTCTTCTCTGTTTTTGGACTGGGAGTTGGCATCCCGGGATCCCTGCCTCTCCTCTCATGGAGATCTATGTAGTTTTTTCCCTTAGACCCTGTCGTCTGGCAATTTCTGTTTTGGCTGAAAGAAGTCCGTGATTTTTGTTATCTTTATGCTGTGAAAGACTATTTTCTTTTTTAAAGACTGTCAATTGCACCCCGCCCTGGTCTACCATCGTTCTTACCTCCTAACAAAAAATTCCCCACACAGATTTCACTGCATGTTAAAGTTGATCATGCAAATTCAACCAACAGAAAGATGCTGGGCTTGAAAGGGACATCATTGTGAGCTGTGCTTTGTATATCACTATTGCGTTACATATGTTATTGACAATGGACCTGTGTTTTTCTACATGAAATTTCACTAATGTGACCACACTTTAACAATCTAGAATGAGGTGTTAGAAATTACCTGTTCCATAAACCTCCACCTCACACAGTGTGAGGTATGCGTGGATCTTAGGAAGGTACATGTTCACATAACGACCTTCCATTCCACCGCAAGAGAAACTGACAGAACTGCCTGCTGGGACAAGTGAAGTGACACCACATCTACAGAGAGAAAGAGAGAAACCACGACACAATCAGCTGACCTGCTCAAATCCAGTTCTCCTGACACGTTCATAACTGTTTTCATTACTTCACCTGGGATTGTTGTTGCCGTTGTTTTCCAGAGAGTTTCCGATGCGGATCTCTACTCCAGCTGTTTCATCCAGCCAGTTATCATCTCTGTTGGTGACGGTCACGTTGTAAATTTTGTAAGAATCCAGCAGGTCCAGCCTCCACCACGGGTTGAGATCGTATTCTGTGTGGGAGCAACTTGGAGTGTATTTGATGCCATCGATGGCATTTGCAGCTCCCCAGGTGGAATATGTGCTCGACTGTACAGCCGTTCCTCTTAATGCCAAATTCTCTGAAAACATTTAAAGAGACAGAGGGTCAAGACTCAAATGTGTGAAGTTTCAGTACATTTAATTTTGGGTTCAGATAAGAAATTCCAATCCAAAACACTCAGTTCCATTTACTACTACATTAAAATCTGAAGTTAATATTTTAATGGATCTACACTTACTATGAACTTACTATGAGCAGTTGTACTTCATTAACCAACATTAATAAGGTTTTTTTTTTTTTTTTTTTTTTTTTTTGGTTAATGTTATTGGATGCATGTTAATTAATGGGACATTAGTTACTATTTTTTACCTTCCAAGTTTTCTGAACTCCCCTGAATGGAAAAGAAACCTGTTACAAAAACAAAATATTTCCATTGCTTTCTGAGATGTGGATCAATTTTATGTTGTATTTGCTTCTTTAAATATTTTTATAAAGAATAGCTAATCAGCATCTATAATTGTACATCATTTGATTAATGTGTGTCATTTTTACTCACCCAAAAGTAAGAACAGATAAGAGAGTCCCTCCATCTTGTTTTTAAAGAACATTAATCAAATAGCTGTGATGGTCAGATATGACAAGGGTGTGAGTTTCCCCTTCTGCTCTCTCTTCTACTATGAATCCCTCTTTTTATTTGTGTTTCTCTTCGCAGTTCGAGTCTCCACCCTTAGGAAATTCTGACTGGATGTTTGCTGAATATATTTCACACATCACAGGATCTCCAGAACTGCTTTTCTCAGAACACCTCTCAGGTCAAGTCTGATTTACTAAACAAATGCTGTTAATTCTAGAAGTTCATACTGAATGAGAAAAACAATGTGGTAAAGTATCGTCTGAATGAAAGCAATGGGATAAATAGTCTAGAAATACTTGTGTGATTAAGAAGATATTCAAAATAAGAATGCATGCTTAAAAAATGACAGCTTGACATGAACAGTATTTGTGTTTTTATTCCCATGTAATTCCAATTATATTAAACACACATACAGTTGTTTTTCATAATTTATAGGAAATCTGAGCTGTTTCCGTCATGGGGAGAGGAAAAAAAAACTATATAATAAAATAATAAACAAAACATATCACTAACTAAACCCAGCGACTCTAAGTAGCCTATGCCAAAGAAAAAGGAAACAAATGTTAGCAGTCTTCCCCAACTCCAGATCTGAAGCATAAACAGGACATTTGACATTTACAATAAAGAAAACCGGGTGTGATATGTCTGAGGTACAGATGCTCGTTTTGTTAGGGCTCCTCTCCAAGACCTCGACAAAGTTATTATTTAACCGTGTTTTTACTTAGTTTTATGCCATCAAAGTGTTCCTACTTTGCTTTGCTCTATGACACCCGTATATTCACTAAGTTAGATCTAAGAAGTGCATACAACTTAATCAGAATCCGGAAGGGAGACGAGTGGAAAACGGCTTTCATCACCCCGGCTGGGAACTACGAATATCTAGTAATGCCATATGGTCTAGTAAACGCCCCCTCCATGTTCCAAAGTTTCATGGAAGAGGTCCTCCGAGAGTTGCTGAACCGTTTTGCCCTTGTCTACATTGACAACATACTAATTTTCTCTCGCAAAGAAAGGGAACACCAGCATCACGTTATCCAAGTACTCCATCAACTCCGAGAGTTCTCCCTGTTTGTGAAGGCAGAGAAATGCATCTTCCACCAGACCGCTGTTGAAATCCTAGGCTACCATATCAGCACAAAAGGGGTATGTTGTATGTTGTATGTTTTTACCACTTTTTTTTCCGCTTGTGTAGTCCGAGACACAGTTGTTTGTCTGTTCTGTATTTATTTTTGAAAAACCCTTAAAATAAAGTATATATAAATAGAAAAAAAAAACAATAAAGAAAACTGGCACAGAATCCCTACACTACTATGTACAATATTTAAAAGGAACAAAGGAATAGTGGCACACTTGCAAGATCACAAAACTCAACAGAAAGAAAGAAATGGGGATTTTAAAAAGTAGCTGAATGGCTTTGGCAACAATAAACAGAAAGAAAAAGTAAGGTCTACAAAATCAGATATTTACTCAACAGAATTTTAAACGCAATAATAATATGAGACTCTAATTCACAGCAACCACAACTACTCTGCTCTCTTCTCCTCCACCTTGTTACATCCTGTTATTTCAAAAGATGCTGGACTTCGGGTGATGAATCAGCAGGTGCCTCTTTTTCACACCCAATTAGGGTGGAGTCACCTAAAAGCAAGCAAAAGACAAAGATATACACTGAAAAATATAATTAGCAGATTAAAATTCTTGTAACAACTATGCAAATCGTGAAGAACAAAGTGTAGACAGCTGTAGAAAGTTGATTTTGTTCGTTGCCCAATGAATTATACTCTATGTCATAATATCTTCTGTATGTTGACTTGATGTACAGTATGTTAACTATAGTAGCTTTAGATCTGGGGTGTCAAATTCAATTCCTGGAGGGCCAGAGCCCTTCAGAGTCTAGATTTAAATCTTATTAAACACACCTGATCCCATCAATCAAGTGATGCAGGCTTATTTGAAAACTACATGCTCTCTATTGTGGAGCAGGGTTGGAACAAAACTCAGAAGGGCTCGGGACTTCCAGGAACTGAGTTTGACACCCATGTTTTAGACCAGGGATAGGCAACTTCGGTCCTAGAGGGCCACTGTCCTGCAGAGTTAAGCTCCAAACCTAATTAAACACACCTGAACAAGACAATCAGTGTTTTCGGGATTACTAGATCGAGACAGCCAGGTGAGTTTTTATGAGGGCTGAAGATAAACTCTGCAGGATAGTTGCCCTCCAGGACCGGAGTTGCCTATCCCTGCTCTAGACGAACCCACAGACCTTTAGTTCATGATTTCCTATCCATCAGTCTGATCACTGATCATTTCCATGTTGTTTTGTGTCTATTTGAATGATCTCGGGTAGGATGTAAATTAAGAGCTCCACAGGAGTCCATCATCTGCTCTAAGCTCAAACAAAGAGTCGTCCCTTCATAGAGATCTCAGACAGATCTAATTTTTGGCTGTTTTTCTGCAGACTCAGACATAAGCACTGCTGTAAGCTATTAGTGTTTGTCACGGTTTGTATAGTTGTAGGGAGAACACAGGAGTCAATAATCCATTTTAACAGTTTTTAATACAAACACGCTGAGGAAATCCAGCATAGGAAACATTTCAGCAAACAAACTAGTAACTTAGTAGACCAGACAACCAACTAATACCAGAAACCTAGGAGTTATGATCGATCATCAGTTAAGCTTCACAGACCATATTGCTACAACGACCCGGTCCTGCTTTGACTTGCTACAGGACGACCACTGGCACAGCACCAGTATACCTAAACTCACTAGTTCAAACTTATGCGCCCTTCAGAAGCTTGTGTTCTGCAAGGAAAAAATGCCTTGTGGTGCCATCCCAAAGAGGTTCAAAATCACTCTCACAGACCTTTTCTTGGACTGTGCCCAGCTGGTGGAATGACCTCCCAATCTCAATTCAAACAGCCAAGTCTTTACTCGTTTTCAAAAAAAAAAAGTGAACGAGTCAGTCTATTGTTCGTTATCTGGCTCGGCTCGGTGTTCATCACAGCAGTTCAGTCAGTGTACTGTTTGAGTACATGAATTACTCTGGGATATTGGTTTGTTTGAACTCAGAGGAAGTGTCAGCCACATTAAAAAAGTTAACAGCTCAAGTCATTTGTGGATTAATGCGTATTAGAGATGCGAACCGTTTAAAATGATTCAGTTCGATTTGGTGAACTGAATGATTCATTCGCGAACTGGAAATCCAGCTGCTTTGATTTGAACTCTCTCTCACAGAGACACGGAAGAGAAGACAATGCTGAATAAAGTCATCGTTTTTGCTATTTTGGGACCAAAATGTATTTTCGATGCTTCAAAAAATTCCAACGGACACTCTGATGTCACATGGACTACTTTGATTATGTTTTTCTTACCTTTCTGGACATGGACAGTATACCGTACACACAGCTTCAATGGAGGGACTGAGAGCTCTCGGACTAAATCTAAAATATCTTAAACTGTGTTCCGAAGATAAAAGGAGGCCTTACATGTTTGGAACAGCATAAGGGTGGATAATTTTCATTTGTGGGCGAACTAACCCTTTAATGTCACAAAAAGACTTAAGATACCATTTGTAGAACTCTCTCAGCCCATCTCTGCGATGGCACTAAATGGTCAGCCGTTACCCTCTGTCACACATTCCACAGTCTCCGTCAAACTCATCATCTCTGGACAACACACTGAGAACATTGACTTTCTCTTAACTGACACTCCTGCTGCTCCTGTGGTTTTGGGGCATCCCTGGCTAGTGCTCCATAATCCCCACATAAAATGGGGAAAAAATTCTGTCATGTTCTCCTGTGTCTTGTTCTGTGTTTCAGGATGATCACACTGACCTGTCTAACGTCCCATGTGAGTACCTTGACCTGAAGAGAGTTTTCAGTAAGTCTCGGGCTGCTTCTCTACCTCTGCATCATCCCTATGACTGTGCTATAGAGTTATTGTCAGGTACGTTTCCGCCTAAAGGCAAATTATATTCACTTTCCCGGAGAGGGAGGTCATGGAGAAATATATTTCTGATTCTCTTGCAGCCAAGATCATCTGCCCCTCTTCCTCTCCAGCGGGTACGGGAATTTTTTTTGTAAAAAAGAAAGACGGCTCTCTTCGTCCCTGTATTGATTATCAAGGGTTGAATGACATCAAGGTGAAGAATACTTCTCCTTTGCTGCAGGGGGCGTCATTTTTCACGAAAATTGGATCTAAGTAACGCTTATCATTTATCTCGCATAAGAGAGGGGGATGAATGGAAGACCGCTTTTAACACCCCCAGGGGGCACTTTGAATATCTTGTTCTTCCTTTTAGCCTTTCTAACGCCCTGCAGTATTCCAAGCACTTGTCAACAATGTATTGAGAGATATGGTAGATCAGTTCATTTATGTATACCTGGATGACATACTGATATTTTCTCATTCTCTACAGGAACATGTTCAACATGTCAGGCGAGTGCTTCAGAGGCTGTTAGAGAATGGGCTTTTTTCAAGGCGGAGAAATGCGATTTCCATGCACAGTCTGTTCCTTTTTTGGGATACATCATCTCAGCCTAGGGAGTGCGCATGAATAGACTCGTAAGGCCCTGCAGAGGTTTCTGGGCTTTGCCAATTTCTACCAGCGGTTGATTCGCAATTTCAGCCAGCTAGTCGCCCCTTTGATTTCCTTAACCTCCTTCAAGACTGAGTTTCCAAAATGAAAAGTTGCTTCATTTCAGCTCCCATCCTCATTGCCCCTGATCCTTCCCGGCAGTTCGTGGTGGATGTTGACTCCTCAGAGGTGGGGGTTGGCACGGTTCTATCCCAGCATTCCTTCACGGACGGTAAGATGCATACTTGTGTGTAATTATGACATTGGTAACAGAGGGCTGTTGGCAGTCAAGCTCGCTTTGGAAGAGTGGTGTCATTGGTTGGAAGGTTTGGGGGTTCCTTTTATTGTCTGGACCGATCACAAAAATCTTGAATACATCAAGTCCGCTGAAAGATTAAACTCTAGGCAGGCTCGGTGGGCTCTTTTTTTTTTTTTGATCATTTAGATTTTTCTATTTCTTATTGTCCAGATTCTAAGAACATCAAACCAGACGCGTTATCCCGTATTTTTTATGTTTCGGATCACCCATCTTTTTCCGAACCCATTGCACCGCAGAAAGCCATTATTTCTGGGGTAATGTCACCGCCCAGAGGCCCACCGGGTCAGTTGTTTGTGCCAGAGGCTTTAAGGTATGAAGTTATCCGATGGGGTCATTATTCTAAGGTAGCTTGCCATCCTGGGGTTAATCGTACCATGTTTCCCGTTAAACAGCAGTTTTGGTTGCCAGCCACGGCTCGTGACATTCGTCTTTTTGTTTTGGCTTGCTCTGTCTGTGCTGTTTCGAAGTCTTCCAATCGACCCCCTGCTGGACTCCTTCAGCCGTTTTTAGCTCCTTCGAGACCCTGGTCCCACATTTCGCTAGATTTCGTTTCGGGCCTCCCTACGTCACAGGGAAACGCGGTGGTTTTGACCATGGTGGACCGGTTCTCAAAGGCAACTCATTTCATTCCTCTGCCTAAATTACCTTCTGCCAGAGAAACAGCGGTTGCTGTCATGCATCACGTTTATCGCTTACATGGCCTCCTGATGGATGTGGTCTCTGACACGGGGCCTCAGTTTGTTTCCAAATTTTGGAGAGAATTTTGTTAATTGCTGGGGGCGACTGTTAGTCTTTCTTCTGGATTTCATCCTCAGAGTAATGGTCAGACGGAGAGGGCCAACCAAGATCTAGAATGAGTTTTGCGATGTTTGGTTTCTCAGAACCCCTCCTCTTGGAGCCAGCAGCTCTCATGGGTTGAGTACGCACATATCTCGTTACCAGTTTCAGCTACGGGCCTATCGCCTTTTCAGTGTAGTTTAAGGTACCAGACACCACTTTTTACAGAATTGGAATCCGAAGTCGCGGTCCCCTCTGCCCACACATTTATCCAGAGGTGCCGATGCACCTGGGCAAGATTGACCCTGCTCCGGGTGGGGGCGTGCACCAAGGTCCAGGCTGATCGCCACCGGTCGAAACCTCCCGTCTATGTCGCAGTTCAAAAAGTGTGGCTTTCATCAAAGAATATTCCTCTCCGATCCGTCAGTAATAAGCTTGAACCCAAATTTATTGGCCCATTTACTGTCACCAAATTTATTAGTCAAGTGGCAGTCCGCCTCAAACTCCCTCCGGCGTAGAGGAGAATTAATCCGTTGTTAAATGTATCCAAATTAAAGCCCGTTTTTCATTCACCCATTAATCCGCCGGTCCCAGTTAATCCAAGGATATAGACGATCTGGAGAATCTGAAAAGGCCTGAGGGACCAGTGTATCGAGGCAAGCACAACAGGACCAGTAAATACCGAACCACAAAACATAAATAATCCATAGTCAAAGGCAAAGGACAATAAACCAGCTTGCAGGGTTTTAGTCTGATGATCACTCCTCCATGTTTCCCGCAACTTCTCTGGCAATTTCTCAGGATGATGTCAAGCGGCCATTGACAAAGAAAATCCGGAATGTCTCTTATAATACTCCTGTGTGGGATGTCCACAAACTTTCCCAGATTAGTTTCAGAGACAACCATACAGCGACTACAAATGTCCAGGAGTGATTTACGATCAACAGTGTAGTCTTGACATAGTTTAATGCTGTGAGAAACCATAAACAGCTCCTGTTGTAATTCCAGACAAAATCTCATTATGTATACAGACTGTATTTCATGAAGTTGCAACGCTCTCATGTCACTCATGTTTCAGCTATGTTGAATTGAAAAAAAATTGATAAAATATGTTGTAGTGCTTTTAATGTTTATCAAAAAAATACAGAGACTCTGATGGTGAAGCAGCAGCTCGGTGTCCTGTGTTTTATTAAGGCTCGGCCTTCAAGGCTCAGCAGCCTTGAACTTCCGCTGTAAACAAATGTATGCTACGAAAACAAAACCATCAAGCAAGTTTCGCTGCCTCCTTAACCTGATCCTCCATAAGAACAACCAAGGGGGACACAATCACAATTATCACCTTACCAGACTTTGGCCTCCCCAGTTTCTCACTGACGATCTGTAACAGTTGATAAATTAAACTTTTCCCAAAACATGTCGTGAGTAGAATCACCTCCATTCAAAATGTGAAACAAACACTCTTCGAATAGCATCCCGTTTCTCCATGTCCGCTGTAATTTTTAATTTCCATAACCTAAACTATGATCTTACATTACACATTTAGCATCTACGTCATGGCTCTAAGCCCGCCCTCTGTTCGTTGATTGGCTGGCTGTTTTGGAGCTGGAGGAAAACTGGGAGATAGGTCGCTATCTCAGATTGAGTACAGAAGTGAAATGAAATTGAGCGGAAATACAAAGTCTGACGTATTCAGGCTAGTGTTTTCCATCCTTCAATCAATTTCAGATGTAAAAGAGAACTCATCTGAAGAGATCCCAAGGATTTTTGCAGCTCATAATAAAAATAAATTTGAGAAAATCAGTTGAAGAGGAAAGAACTGTTAGCATTAGTACAGTGTTAAATTCTGATTATGCATAATTTTAATGCATTTCAGAATTTTTGCAGCTAGAGGAATTTCCCTGTGAAACTGTGTCACTAAATGTGCTTTTACCTGTGACCTTTCAAACTGAAACTTGGAGCAATTACGTGTGGACCTTAGGTGATTGTTTAAAGCCTGTGATGATCAATGAAGTATCTGCTGACACAAACAGAATCGTTCTCAGAAACTGTTTTCTCATTCCGGAGTGAAATTGCTGACTCTGAATTTAATTTAAGGAAAAGGCATACATCTTCTGTTTCTAATGCATGTCATCAGTAGTCCTTTTCTCAGCTTGCTTCTTAACTATCAATAAAGGAAGTGAACATTATTTACATAGGCAAAATAAATTGAGCTAACTTTTACATCCAGTCCAATTATTTGCACAGATGCAAAAAAAAAAAAAAAAAAAAAGTGTAGGGAAATGTTCACATGGATTAGTGCGGCCAAATGAGGACAAGATCACAGAAACCATGTGATCATGCTGCATTTGATTACCTGTGCCCTGAAGGACAAAACAGCTTATTCAAAACAGCTTGATCTGAGAACACTTGAGAATGTTTACTGTATATTATATTATGTATTAAGTGATCAAAATATATTTAGCAAAGTACATACTCATTTCTACACCACCAAAAGGTCCAATACCCTACAATTTATTGTCATATTATATGTAATATCTCATTAATATAACTACTGATGTAAAAAAAGAACCAGAAGGAGCTTGTCATTTTTTTTTGAATTCATGAAAAACCACAGGGGAAATAATCAACAGTTCTCAAGTAACTTGATTCTGTGGGAAACCATGAACTTGACAATCATGAGACTGGAAACCATTTGGTAATGGTTTTAATCATATCATGAAATATTTGTGTAGAAAACTTTAAAGAATGTCAAAATAACACAATTTGAAATAAATTCTACTGTAGGAAGATATATTTATTATTTTAAATCCAGCCATGACCAATTTTATAAGTGTATAAAGGTGTATTGGACATATTGTTGGTGAAGAAGCACCAAAATGTCAGTATCGCAGGACTCATGTGAGAGTGAAACATGTGCTTTTGGTCTGTCCAATATTTAATGTCATGAGACAAAGATTATCAACAGGGCAACCTCTGAAGGACATGTTTCAGAAGACATTTTATAATGTTTTTTTTTTTTTTTTTTTTTTTACAATTTATTTCAAAAGTAAATGTAAAATATTTTTATAGAAATGTTATACTTTGTTATATAACTGTTATTAATTAATTGATGTTTGTATTTGTATTTTGTCTTCTACTATATGGTAATGGTAATGGTGAATATTACCTGGATCTACATCTGGTTGAAGTCTGGCGGCGATGGGGTGTCTGACAACGGGGGCAGGTTTGCATAGGCTGGAAGCTCTTAGTCAGAGCCCTGCACGTCAGCGGCACAGGGTATTGGTCGCTAAGAGCTGGGGTTGAGTGGCAGCTGTTCTCGGCAGACCCCTGTGCGACTGAGCAGCCCTATTCAGGGACCACACTGCTCACCTCAAGTTAAGGAAGGGTCTAGAAAAGGTGGCCTAAAAAATGCCCACTCAACTCATACCTGGACAGCATACCCCACCTGTTGGGTCATTCCACTTCTGCGGGCGAAACAGAAGAAACAAATCCTACAACCTTAAACTGGCAACATGGAACATAAGAACTCTCTTGGACTCCTATGGCAGGTCTGAAAGACCCCATAGAAGGACAACGCTGGTTGCAGCCAAGCTGCACCGCTATGATATCCATATTGCTGCCCTGAGTGAAACCAGGCTCCTTGATGAGGTGTCTCTAGCAGAGGAGGGCATGGGCTAAACCTTCTACTGGAAAGGCTATCCCACAGGTGGACAACATCTGCATGGTGTGAGACAGGCAATTAAGAACACAATACTGCCAAGACTCACTGAAACTCCTGTGGGCATCAGTGAAAGACCTATGACTCTCCATATCCCCCCTGGTGAAGAACCGCTATGCCACACTTCTAAGTGTGAATGCTCCAACTCTACCATCTGACAGTGAGTCTAAAGATTCTTTTAACCAAACACTAGATGAGGCTCTCCTCCAGATCCCCAAGAACGACAAGATCCTCCTGCTTGGAGAATTCAATTCTCGTGTTGGGCAGAACAGTGGGATATGGAAAGGAGTACTTGGCAGGCATGGGATTGGTCAGGCCAACTCAAATGGCATGAAGTTACTTACCCTCTGCTCTGAGCACAACCTGATCATAACCAACACCATCTTCCAGCAAAGAACCGAATACAAAACATCATGGATGCACCCATGTTCCAAACATTGGCACCTGATTGATTATGTCTCCGTGAGACGTTGTGACCTCAGAGAGGTGCGGAATGCAGGACAGATCATTGCATGATCATGACCAAGGTCCTCATGAAAATGCGCCCCCCCATGCGAAAACGTGGATCTAGTAGGAGGCGAGATCCACCCCCCAGCTCTTAATGCATCTTGTTGTCTTCTGGAGCATCAGTGAATGTTTGAATCTTTTTAAATAGTTGTGTTTGAGTCCCTCAAATGTCCTCAGTCTAAAAAGATGCATCTCAAAATCATACAGTCACTGCTGGAAATGGTTCAAATATGCAAAGATGCTGGAAAACTGAAGAATCTGCAGGACCTTAAAGATTTTTCTGAAGAACGCTGCTCAGTTTAACTGTTCAGAACAAACAAGGGACTTATGCACAACCATCACAAAACAGAAAGACAGTCGAGGATCAACAGGTAACAGAACACAGTACTAAGAACCAAGGGTTCCCAAACTTTTGAGTGGGGTTATTTTAATAATTTCAGCACTTTTTTTGTCTTGTGGACTAAATGTTAATATCTTTTATGTACAATATCTTACTCAGGATAGTACTAAATAAAAAATAACATGCATTTAGTATGATCTCTCTTATTTTTTGAAAAGTACTCATATTTTCACAGATTCTGCAAGGGGTGCCCAAACTTTCGAGCCCCACTATATATATATATATATATATATATATATATATATATATATACTTTATTTTTTTAAGGTTATATTTTTGTTGTTACTTTGTGTTGCTTGTAATATTCGCTACCTTGGATCACTGTCTTTTTTTAAAGGGGATCTAGATGTTGTAGGCTCAATTTTCCCTTTCCTGTACCCCCTTTTTTATTTATTATTATTATTTATTTTCTTTTTTTTAATTACTGGGCTCAGTAATTTTAATTACGTATTGCATTTTATTTATATAGGAGTGATTCTTGAGGGGGCTTTTTTCCTCAGTGGCATTATTAAGATGATATCTTTATTTATGTTCCCTATTTCATTTTGTGACTTGATGTTCTTTGTTCCTTATCATTTGGGGATGGGGCCTGGGGGGTGGATTTTTTGGGGTAACTCAGTGTTCAATTTGTGGTACTGTTCTGTTCAAACTTGATGTCGTTTATATACAAGATCTACGTTTATCATTATCAGCTCATCAGCATCTTAAAAAAAAAAAATTGTTTACATGCATGAAGAGGAAGAAAATTTTGACATTTCTCAAAAAGGAACATGTGTCCATTGCTTTGTTACAAGAAACCCACTTATCGGACACTGAACATTGTAAACTCAAAAGAGATTGGGTGGGTCAGATATATTACTCCTCTTATACGTCAAATAGTAGGGGGGTAGCAATTTTAATTCACAAGAACATTCCATTTAATCTGGATTATGTAGAGTCTGACTCTGAGGGCAGATTTGTACTAATCTCGGGCTATATTTTCGGTGTGCATTTCACGATTGGAAATGTATATGCCCCAAATATTGATTGCCCCAATTTTATATCTGAGACCGTTTTGCATTTTAACCAGTTTTGTGGAAACCTAGGGTTCTTAGGTGTTGATTTTAATTGTATAATTGATAATAATTTGGATAAATCCACTCCGCAGACCACGACAGGACACAAATCCTCCCGTACTTTATGGAATGTTTGTAAAGATTTAGGCCTAGCAGATATTTGGAGGGAGCTACACCCGAAAGACAGAAAGTACACATTCTATTCTCACCCTCATAATTCTTATTCCAGGTTGGACTATTTCTTTGCACCATCTAAATGTATTCACCAAGTGAAATCCTGCTAAATTGGCCCCATTGCTTTGTACGACCACAGCCCTGTATATTTAGACTATGATATCAATTTGTCCATTCCTAAATCCAATTATTGGAAGTTTAATATTTCACATTTGAATAATGACAGCTTCTGTATGTTCCTAAAACAGAAAATAGTTCAGTACTGGCAGGAAAACCATAACTCTCAAGTGTCTTCACCTAGACCAAAGTGATTCACCTAGAAAATCAACACAAACAAACACCAAATCAAATCAATTGGATTCAGCTAAACAGACAAGAGCAAAATTAAATTTAGACCACACAGAGCATATCAAGAAATTACTGTTTTTTTAGTAAGCAAAAATATTATGAATTCGGAAATAAACCTAGTAGTTTACTTGCATATCAACTTAAAAAAAACACAACAAGAAAGAGTTATAAAGGCAATCAGGACACCAGAGGGCAAGGTCTCTTTTGATCCTCAGACAATTAACAATACTTTTTCAGATTTTTACAGGACTTTATACAAAGCTGAAGGCTGTTGTTTAATGAAAGATGTATCAGATTATCTGTGTAATTTTCTCTTCCTGTTGTTTCTGAAACAAACAGAGTTCTTTTAAATGCCCCTTTCACTAAGGAGGAAATCTGGCAAGCTATTCAGTCCATGCCATCAGGCAAAGCCCCAGGCCCAGATGGGTTCCCGCTTGAATTCTACAAGCAATTTTGGCAAGATATTAGCCAAACCTCAATGCCTGAGTCTTGGTCCTCTGCCATCATCAGCCACTTTTTAAAAAAAAGATAAAGACCCTTTGGGTTGCTCCTCTTACCGCCCAATCAGTTTATTGAATGTTGATTACAAAATCATAGTTAAAGCAATGTCTCGACACCTCGAATCCGTCCTTCCTTCTATCATTTCCCTTGTTCAGACGAGGGGCCGTATGTGTAAAGCCACTCAGAGTAAAAATTTAGTCTCAAGTCTGTCAAAATTCTAAGAATGACGTCATTTTACTTTTATTCCTAGACTTAAGAATAAGTGTGATTCATAAAGGTTCCTAAGTGTTAAGACTAGGTCTCTGCTCCTAAATTATTTAAGAAAGCTGGAGAGGTCTCCTAACCAGTTAGGAGTAACAAGATGGCAGCAGAGAGGAGGAGGCCGTGCAGTTTCCAACAACGTAAGAATGTGTTGGAATTATATGATGACAGAGAGTTGATCAAACGATACAGGCTTGATCGTCAGGGTATTCTTTTTGTTACTGACCTAGTTAGAAATTCAATAACTTCTCCCACTGTAAGAAACTATGCTTTAACTGCTGAAATGAAAGTTATAATGACACTGCTTTTCTTGGCAACTGGAAAAATGCAGCAGTGCACCAGTGATGACTTGGGGCCATCACAGTCCACAGTTAGCAGGGTCTTAAATACCACTGTTGCTGCACTAACCATACCAGACATAGTGAGGCAGTTCATTGACTTCCCAACTGACCTCCCAACTGACCCAAACTATACGGCAAAAGCAAGCAGATTTTATGAGGATTGCGGGTTTCCCTGGAGTTTTAGGAACCATCGATGGCACCCATGTACGGATCATTGCTCCAACTGTAAATGAGGAGACATACATCAATCGAAAAGGATTCCATAGCATCAGTGTTCAAGTCGTATTTGATGCCAATTACAAGATCCTCGATCTTGTGCCAAAATGGCCAGGGTCAACACATGAAGCTCGGGTTCTTTCCCAGAGTGGCCTCACTGGGTTATTCGAACAAAATTATGTTCGCCCTGGATGTCATCTGCTGGGAGACTCGGGTTACCCTTTAAAACACTGGCTTCTCACCCCTTACAGAAGACCTCAAGGAGAACAGCAGCTCAATTATAACAGGTACTGTACTGGACTGAACTGTAGACAAGATACCAATTTTGTTCAATTCTTGACTTATCTGACCTATGTTCGTTTATTGTTTTTGCGTCATGAAGAGCACACAAAGTAACACGAGCCGTGGTGGAGAGAGGAATTGGACAGCTGAAGAGAAGATTCCATGTTCTTCATGGAGAGATTCGACATTCACCCGAGCGTGCTTGTCGCATTATTATGGCTTGTGGCATTTTGCACAATATTTGCAAAGCTCATAACCTCCCATTGCTTGATGATGATGATAATGATGATGACGATGAAAATGACAACCATGGTGATGATGACAGTGATCATGATTATGATGAGAATGATGACAATACCACCGAATACACATTACAAAGCATTTCGGAGAGAGCATCATTCAGGGACTGCTTTGCTAACTCACATTTTGGGTAAGCAAACTTGTAGACAATAAGTAACAACAAACAAAATATTTCCTTACAAAATTTTATTACACAAAGCATATGTACAATCATTGAGTATTCTTAATTCTTTTCAGTTTTAATGAGTAATATTCATTTTGAATTTCCAGCAACTTATTTTGCAATTTGAGCTTTTTTCTTTTAAGGGACTCAATGTCATCCTCAGTGGCTGTGCCCTGTGCAAATCCAGTGTCTTGTGAGGCAGAAGGCTCATCTGGAGGACACACGGAGATGTCCTGAGATGATACAGGAGAAGATGCATCTGATCGACCGGCTCCAGAATTATCCACACTATATTCACATGCAGAAAATATTAAACAGTGCAAACATGTTTATTCAATTCATTGTGGTGACTGAAATACTATCAATTTATTAAAAAGACACATTACATGCATACATTATTACATGCATAATTTTCTTCTTACCATCTTTGTAACTCCTTCAATTTGAGAAGTGCAGGGTCTGGGGCATCTGGAATGCCACAAATAGATGGATTGGCCATTCCAAGTATCTCCTCTACTATTTCACCAATCTCAGACAGAGGTTTACATGAAGGGCCCCCACCTGTTTGACAAGAAGCTGCTGACCACATGGAGACAATCATTTAATAAAAAATGGTTTAATAAGCCAAAATAAAATGTACCTGTGGCTTGCATGCTTTCTTTATATGCTGCAATTTCCTTGCGTGTTGTTGCCAACACATTGTACCACCTTTTCTCGCAATCCTCTGCTGAACGTCTTGTCCGAGGAAATGCTGCATTTACTGTCAGTACAATCTGTTGTCATGCATTTTTTTTTCTTTGCTTGTTAAAGTTGGACTGAATTTTCCTCTTATCACATCCTTCCATTTAAGGACTGACTGCACTAGAAGAAGATTTTCTTCCTTGGACCAGTTTGGTTTTCTTTTTCCATCCATTTTTTTAAACAATTTGCAACTTTTGTCTTCCCTTTATATACAGCTGTGAGTGCAATTTTGAATTATGTGATTCATCAGCCTAATTACTTAAATAGCATCACATTTGTCCATTTAATTAATATGTTGAAACTCTATTAAAATTGTGTGAAATAAATGGATGTACTTATTTGTAATTTTTTTTTTTTTTTTGCACAAAGCAAAAACGAATTATTCTAAATAAATTGAAATATTGAAAAAATTGTTATGTCTTGATAAAATAATTAAATAATTGTGTCATGCTGCTGTGACCTCACCCTTGCAGGCTCACTATTGGCTGATTCAAAGGTTCAGGGCGGACATTTTGGGTTCACATCATTGTAGTCCTTAGTTCACAGCACTTAAGTCCCACTTCAGTCAGCACTTAAGAATCAGTCTTATACTTTACTGAAAGTTGCTTTTAGCTGCTTTATAAATGTCTCCTACTCTTAGAAAAGTCCTACTCTTTACTAAGTATTTTCTGACACTTAAGTGAAAGCTTAAGACTATTCTTAAGAGCATTTCTTAGAAGTTTTATACATATGGGCCCAGGTTTGTAAAATCTAGATATGGTTCTGAAAATATCCGTAGATTACTGAATATTCTAGATTATGTACATATGACCAAGATGCCACATTAATTGTTTCGCTTGATGCCGAAAAGGCATTCGATAGGGTGGAGTGGCCTTTTCTTTTTGCCATATTGGAGAAGATAAATTTAGGGCAAAATTTTATTAATTTGCAGACATGGGGACTTGTGACTTGGTGACTTGGACTCCAGTCGACTCGAGTCGCTATTTTTAGGACTTGAGACTTGACTTGGACTTGGAAGTTAAAGACTCGGGACTTGACTTGACTTGAGACACGATGACCTGAATGACTTGAGTGTTAATTACATCATGTTTTCAGTTTGAATATAAAATATATAAATTATTTTTTAAAATAAAGTTGATTACTCAGCTGGAGCGCAGGCTGAGAATAGCGTCGTGACTGGATCAGGACACTATCATCAGTCATGCCCTCTTTACCTTACACACACCACGCCCACTTAAATCAGATATCACATCACATCAACATGTCAGCCTGAGAGGTACCGAGGGTCATCGCTTTTGTCTTCAATAGTTCGCGCCTAAAAACGCGTGGAAAACGCTAGTCGCGCCGCTTTCTACTTCTTTCCAAAGCGCTCGGACAGAAGTGCTCCTGGGGCGTCTGTCGTTGCTAAGCATCCATGACACACTCTCTCTCAATGAAGACGCTGAAATATCTGTAAATGTCTTTATAAATCGCATTAATATCCTACACCGTATATATACAACATATATAACATTTTATATTAATATTTTAAGGCATTTTATATTTAACAGTGTCGCTATGTCTGTTCGCTTTTATTTTGAAAAAGCGCTGTTTTCTTCTTCGGATGTTTTTTTTTGTGACGCTAAACTTTCGCTATTCTCTCGTCACAATGTGGTGTTCACATATCGTCGGAAGAACGGTAAAAACCTTTAAACACTCAAGTTATTTATCATGTTCATCCATTTGAATCTTGTAAAGAAAGAGTTTACATTGTAATTTACTTTATTATTTTTGTATTGCTCGTACATGTTATTTTTAAGAGCTCCGAACTGTGAGGGTGTGTCAAGCTAGAGCACATGGTAGCTGATGGCAGAAACTCTTTGATTAGCGCCCTTGGACAAGCGGAATGAGGTATGAAGGAAAATTTGTGGAGTTTGTATTATTATCAAAAGGGATATTATTTAAGGAAAAAAGAGAATGTCAGTACTTCATTTGTTTATGGGTTTATTGCACGTCATCAATATAAAACGTATATTCGTCAATTATAATATATTCTGTTCAATTTAAAAGAAGCATGTGATATTTCATTTGTCATAAAGGCTTAAACACACTTCATATTTCATATTGGTCATTTGTTAAAATAATTTGTATTGGGTGTAAACATGATTAATATGTGAAGATTATTTATATGCAAATTATTTGTGAAACTACATGGAAGCATTTTGTATTTCTGTTTATTCTGTAGTTTTCACGGTGTCCAGGTGCATGGTGCTCGTTGAGAGGAAGAAATAAATTGACACCCGTTTGAAACTCTCTGCGTCTTGAACAATCTACATCCGAGGGGCCGCTATAGTGAAAACTCATCGCTGCACCAGTCCTGCCATCTCTGCTGAGAAGTTGAGGCCATCACATCTGAGGTCCAAACACCAACCTAATACCAAGCCAGTTTACTTCGCTTGCATTGAACTCCTGCACACAGGCAAGACTTAAAATGGACAGCATACTTAAGGTACAGCTAGTGCTGCAAAAAGAGACACTGGATGCCAAGGAGCAAGAAAGCTGAAAAGGGACAATTTCTACACACATGCTTGCAGCATAACTGAATGACTTAATAATAATATGGTATTATAAGGTCAAAATATCTTGCAAACTAATTCTCCGTTCTTAAAGCTTCTAAAACTGGTGAAAGAAACTAGCCCATGCTCTTTGGTCATATCTGTTTATGAAAAGGTTAAAAGGAGTGTTTTGTTGTTACTGTTTTAAGCTAAAAATCCTTTTAGATGTCCATTATCTGTTAATGCGTAGCATAAACATTACTCTGTAGTAAAGGATAACTACAGCTTACAAGTGTAAATTCAGGCGTTGGAAAATCAAAGGCTACACTCGACTTAAAGCAGCAGCACAAACAAACAAGATGTCACTTAAAGATACACCTTGCAGGTCCAGCTCACGAGAAAGAAAGCTAACAGAGAAAGGCCAAGAGATGCATGAACAAGACACCAAAAAACGTGAGAAAGCATTTAACAAGTCCTATGACACTTGGAAGCTGGTAGCTAGGGAGACTAGGAAAAAATTAAAAACCCTCTGTTCATCAGAAGACCTTATTAAATTACAGCAAGACATTCAAGCAAAGCATGATGGTGTAGCCCAGCAGTATGAACCTATACTTCGTAACAGTAACACCACACCAGAGATTGTAAAGAAGATGGATGCCTGTGTTACGCTAACAAAAGACATTCTTGACCTTATTAGTAACCGTCTAGAGACTGTTAATCAAGAATATAATGATCAACTTGAGAAGGAAAGGGTAAGAGAAATCTTAAACAAAGATGAATATGGGTCTGTCTTTGGCCACACTAAAACTGAAACGGTAAGTTCAGCAAAGTCACCGGAGAGATTGAGCAACCACTCCAGCTCAGCCAGTACTCACAGCAGTAGAGTAGATGCACAAGCAGAGTTTGCGGCTAAGCTGGAACAATCAAAAGCCATAAAAGAAATCCAAGCTCAGCAAGCATATCTTCACAAGTTAGAAGGTGAATGGAAACTTAGAGAAGCAAAAATGTTAGTAGAAATGAAGCAAAAAGAGTGGGAAATGCAACAACAGTTGGAACAAGAGAGATCCAAATTGCAGCAGTTACAAGCAGCAAAAGACGTTGCCATAGCAGCAGCTCGTGTGAGAGCATATGACAATTTTGAAGGGTTTGAGAACCATGATGAGGAGATTAATGACCAAACTAACTCTGCTTGCTACAGAAATCAAAATGAACCTCGATTAAATCCTGATGCCGCATCATT
Organism: Carassius auratus; assembly: GCF_003368295.1. Classification (NCBI taxonomy): domain Eukaryota; kingdom Metazoa; phylum Chordata; class Actinopteri; order Cypriniformes; family Cyprinidae; genus Carassius; species Carassius auratus. Next base: position 184,829 of record NW_020528307.1, on the reverse strand, counting down.
CCAACCTCACCAAACTGCTCCTGAGGTGACAATGGCCCAGGAGTCTGTCAGTCTAGCCCAGGCAATCGCCAGCTCATTAAGCATGAACCGCTTGCCGGTCCCTGAACCAACTACGTTCCGTGGTGACCCTCTACAGTTTACAGATTGGAAGATGTCATTTATAGCTCTTATTGACAGAAAACCCCTCCCACCAAGTGAGAAGATGTTTTATCTAAAAAATTATCTTGCTGGAGAGGCGCGTAAAGCAGTAGAAGGTTTCTTTTATCGAGATTCAGAAAGTGCATACAATGGAGCATGGAAAGTCTTACAAGACAGATATGGGAACCCGTTCATCATACAAAAAGCTTTCCGAGATAAGCTCATGAGATGGCCAAAGATCAACACAAATGATCCACTAGCACTACAAGAGTTTGCTGACTTCCTCCAAGGCTGCACTGAGGCGATGCCTCACGTCAAAGGACTAGCTATCCTTAACGATTGTGAGGAAAACCACAAGTTGCTCAGAAAACTACCAGAATGGATCGTGCGCAAGTGGAGTCGAGTTGTTGTGGAGGAACTTGACACATCCGGAAGCTATCCAGATCTTGCATGCTTCACAAATTTCCTGAGCAAAGAGGCACGGATAGCCTGTAACCCTATTGCTTCTCCATTGTTGATGAACTTCAGGGCCACAAATGAAAGATCACCAAAGAGAGCCAAAGCTCTCAACACAAATACACAAACAAAGAGTTTCGCTCAGGAGAAACAAGAAACAAATGGTAGTAAACCAAAATCACCTTGCTTCATGTGTAAAAGTGAAGATCATAACATCACCAAGTGTCCCACCTTCGCAGCAAAGAGTATTGAAGATAAAAAGGCATTCATCTGTGAAAATCGGCTCTGCTTTGGGTGCTAGAGGAAGGGTCACATGACAAAAGATTGTAAGAGACGACACACATGCAGCATATGCAGCCGTCGTCACCCAACCTGCTTGCACGATGACAGGAAACAAAGATCTGTGGAAGCAACAACGAATAGTTCCACTTCCACAGAAAACCATGCAAGCTTGGAAACTCACAATGTCGTATCCCATGCATCAACGCAACGTTCTTCAGCTACCTCAAGTATCGTCCCAGTCCTTGTGTCTTCAATACAAGAGCCACACAGAGAAGTACTTACGTATGCAATACTGGACACACAGAGTGACTCAACGTTTGTCTTAGAAGATGTACTTGACAAACTGAATGTTGATGCCCAACCAGTAAAATTAAAATTGAGTACTATGACGGCTATTGACACAATCATATCTAGCAAGAACGTCCGTGGTCTACAAGTTCGAGGACTGCACTCTAAGGACCACATTCAATTACAGCAGGCCTACAGCCGTGATTTTATACCAGTGGACAAGTCTTACGTTCCAACAAATGAAACCGCCTTACTCTGGCCTCATCTCAGACATTTAGCAGATAAGCTACCACCCCTTCTAGACTGTGATGTAGGGCTCCTGATAGGATATGACTGTCCAGCAGCATTAACTCCTCTTGAGGTTATCATTGGAGACAAAGATCAACCGTTTGCACAGAGATCAATACTAGGATGGAGTATCATAGGCTCATCAAATCCTCACCTAGACTGACAAGGAAGTCAGAGCTTTGTGCATCGGCTCACGGTAAAAGAACTGCCAATTCCATCGACAACAGATGTTCTAAAAGCCCTAGAATCAGACTTCACCGAGAGAACATATGAAGATAAATATGTGTCCCAGAACGATGTTCATTTCATACAGTTCCTCAGTGACAACATCACGCAGAAGAAAGATGGACATTATGAGATGCCCCTCCCTTTCAAGGGCAACAGTCCACCCAACCTACCAAACAACAAGAAGCTAGCCACAGTTCGCCTACAGTGTCTTAAGAAGAAGTTAAAGACCAATAAAAAATATTATGATCAGTACAAAACATTCATGGAAGAAACAATTAGCAAGGGTGATGCAGAGCCTGCCCCTACAACATTTGCAGGAGAGACTGAGTGGTACCTTCCGCATCATGGCATTTATCACCCCAGAAAACCAGACAAGCTGAGAGTTGTATTCGACTGTTCAGCCAAATTCCATGGTGTTTCTCTAAATGACACTTTACTGACTGGGCCTGATCTTATCAATCCTCTGGTAGGAGTTCTCTGCCGCTTCAGGAAGGAGGCTGTAGCGATCATTTGTGATATCGAAAGAATGTTTTATCAGTTCTCTGTCACTCCTGAATCCCGGAATTATCTGAAATTCCTCTGGTGGGGAGGTGGAGATCTGGAGAAAGAACCACAGGAATACAGGATGGCAGTTCATCTCTTTGGAGCTGCCTCGTCTCCAGGATGTGCCAACTTTGGCTTGAAACATCTGGCACGCCAACACAAAGCTACCTATCCACTAGCATCAACATTCATAGAGAAAAACTTTTATGTTGATGACGGGCTAGTCAGTGTTCCATCGGTCGAGGAAGCCAAGAAACTGATCACTGAGTCACAGGAGTTGTGCAAAAGAGGAGGCCTACGCCTTCATAAATTCAACTCTAATGAGGAAGCAGCCCTCGCCTGCTTAGATCCTTCAGAAAGAGCAGCAACCATTGAACCTCTAGGACTGGATCCAACTCCATCAGAGCGTGCACTCGGCATTCAATGGTCGATTAAAACTGACACTTTTAGTTTTAACAGCAGCTTGAAAGATCAGCCTTCCACCCGGCGTGGTTGCCTTTCTGTCATTGCCTCTCTTTATGATCCACTTGGATTCATTGCTCCATTCAGCCTAACTGGAAAGCGTATACTTCAAGAGCTGTGTCACAGAGGCATCGGATGGGATGATCCACTACCAGAAGATATGAGGCCACGGTGGGAGGAGTGGATAAATGGGCTTCAGAGGTTGAAAGAGGTTTCAATTCCGAGATGTTACCACCCATATGACTTCCATAACATTGTCAGAGTAGAGTTGCACCATTTTTCGGATGCCAGCTGCGTGGGATATGGTGCATGTTCTTACCTCAGGTTAAAAAATGACAAGGATGAAGTCCATTGCAGTCTCGTGCTGGCGAAAGCAAGGGTTGCACCCTCAAAGGTCACAAGTATCCCCAGACTAGAACTTGCAGCAGCTGTGGTTTCTACGAAAGTCAGTGTCATGTTAAAAGGTGAACTTGACATAAAGATTGATGAAGAGGTTTTCTGGACCGATTCAAAGGTGGTGCTTGGGTATATTAAGAATGATGCCCGTAGGTTCCACATATTTGTTGCGAACCGTGTTCAGATGATAAGGGATAACAGTGATCCCAGTCAGTGGCATTATGTGGACACCGCAGAAAACCCGGCAGATCATGCTTCCCGAGGTCTTAGTGCTTCAGACCTTCATTCAACAAACTGGCTTCGAGGACCGAAGTTTCTCTGGGAGAGTAATTTACTTCTAGCACCCAACGCTCCATCAGAATTACTTGTTGGTGATCCTGAAGTCAAGACAATTCAGGTGTTTGCAACAGAAATCAAAAACTACAATGACATCCTCAGCCGTCTGTGTCAGTTTTCCTCCTGGACAAAAATTCTTAAGGTGGTGGCAAGAATCAAGAGGCTGGGGTCTAAACAGAGACAACACAGTGAGTATGTGACTGTTAAGGAGATTGAGAAGGCTGCAGATGAAGTGATTAAGATCGTACAGCAGCAAGCTTTCCCCGAAGAGATAAAGATGCTTCAGGGTAAAAAGGACCTTCCAAACTCAAGCTCTCTTTTCCGTCTCGACCCTATCTGGTCTGAAGGACTCCTCTGTGTTGGTGGCAGATTGAACCAGTCATCGCTCTGTCATAAAGTCAAGCACCCAGTCATCCTACCGAATAGCAGCCACATTTCTAAGCTTATTGTGTCTCATTTTCACGCTAAGACATGCCATCAGGGTCGAGCCCAGACTCTAATGGAGCTTCGGGCCAATGGATTCTGGGTAATTGGTGGGAGCAAGTTGGTTGCTAAGGTGATACACACTTGTGTGCTTTGCAGGAAACTGCGAAGGCCAACAGAAAGACAACGAATGGCTGAACTTCCCACAGAACGCGTTGAAGCCTCAGCACCTTTCACATACTGCGGCACGGACTGTTTCGGTCCTTTCATTGTAAAGAAAGCCCGCAAAGAATACAAAAGATACGGCGTGATTTTCACATGTATGTACTCTAGAGCTGTTCATATTGAAATGCTCGAAGATTTGTCAACAGACTCATTCATCAACTCATTGAGATGCTTCATCAGCCTGAGAGGAGCTGTTCAACAACTTCGCTTTGACCAAGGCTCTAATTTTGTTGGCGCAAGGAATGAGCTCAAGGAAGCACTTAAACAATGTGACATTAAGCTTCTGGAAATCTTCCTGACAGAGAAGCAGTGCGAATTTGTCTTCAATGCTCCTTCTGACAGTCCTGCAGGTGGTGTCTGGGAACGCCAGATCAGAACTGTTAGAAATGTGCTGAATGCCGCCTTTGTACAGTGCCCAGGTCGACTTGACGACGCTTCCCTCAGAACACTGCTATATGAGACCATGGCTATCGTTAACAGCCGCCCGTTAACAGTGGATGGGATAAATGATCCACAGGCACTGGAGACTATAACACCGAATCATCTCATTATGATGAAATCTAAAGTTGCTCTTCCTCCTCCTGGAGTATTTGTCAAGGAGGACCTGTATGCGTCAAAAAGGTGGAGAAGAGTTCAGTATCTCATCGAACAGTTTTGGAGCCGCTGGAAAAAGGAGTATCTGCTGAACATATCCTTGAGACAGAAATGGCACTCACCTCAGCGCAACCTCAAAGTCGATGACATTGTCATTATTAAAGACGATAACCTCCCAAGAAATCAGTGGCAACTTGGACGGGTGATTGAAACTGTTCAAAGTAGTGATGGCTTGGTTCGTCGAGTTAAAGTGCAAGTTGGTGAGCGGAAACCTCATAAAAAACAAGATCCACCCTCCAAGCCCTCAGTTATTGAGAGACCAATCAAAAATTGGTGCTCCTCCTAGAGAACTGATTAAAAGAAAGCGATTCACAACACTGCACAAACTGCTTTATTATGCATGATGCCATATAGTTACGCCTCTGATAGCTTAACTTCAGGCTATTAATTTCTTAGCAAGAAATCCTGCACAATTCACTTACTCTTTGAATATTCGTTCATTCATTGTACCAGGATTTGGTGGGAGTGTAAATGTCTTTATAAATCGCATTAATATCCTACACCGTATATATACAACATATATAACATTTTATATTAATATTTTAAGGCATTTTATATTTAACAGTGTCGCTATGTCTGTTCGCTTTTATTTTGAAAAAGCGCTGTTTTCTTCTTCGGATGTTTTTTTTTTGTGACGCTAAACTTCCGCTATTCTCTCGTCACAATGTGGTGTTCACATATCGTCGGAAGAACGGTAAAAACCTTTAAACACTCAAGTTATTTATCATGTTCATCCATTTGAATCTTGTAAAGAAAGAGTTTACATTGTAATTTACTTTATTATTTTTGTATTGCTCGTACATGTTATTTTTAAGAGCTCCGAACTGTGAGGGTGTGTCAAGCTAGAGCACATGGTAGCTGATGGCAGAAACTCTTTGATTAGCGCCCTTGGACAAGCGGAATGAGGTATGAAGGAAAATTTGTGGAGTTTGTATTATTATCAAAAGGGATATTATTTAAGGAAAAAAGAGAATGTCAGTACTTCATTTGCTTATGGGTTTATTGCACGTCATCAATATAAAACGTATATTCGTCAATTATAATATATTCTGTTCAATTTAAAAGAAGCATGTGATATTTCATTTGTCATAAAGGCTTAAACACACTTCATATTTCATATTGGTCATTTGTTAAAATAATTTGTATTGGGTGTAAACATGATTAATATGTGAAGATTATTTATATGCAAATTATTTGTGAAACTACATGGAAGCATTTTGTATTTCTGTTTATTCTGTAGTTTTCACGGTGTCCAGGTGCATGGTGCTCGTTGAGAGGAAGAAATAAATTGACACAAGTTTGAAACTCTCTGCGTCTTGAACAATCTATATCCGAGGGGCCGCTACAATATCAGCAAAGGATAAATGGATTTGCAGCACTAAAAATCGCTCGCAGTAGCTCTGCTACTAAATTCATTTCAAAATGGCAATCCATATACAGCTATGAACAGCTGTTCCTTCATCTTAGCTGAGCTTTCAACGTTGATACGAGAAAGGATGAAGCTGATTGGTTAGTTATTGTCACATGACCTGCGGTGCGCTTGCGGCATTCTGAAAAGTTTAGATGTTGAGCGCGTTGCTTCCATTATGAGCGCGCATACCGCGCGCCTACATTGGAAATAACGAACTTGCGCGCACAAAAGATGTGATGTGAACGGCCCCTAATGATCCGCTAGCAGGCCGTCAAAAAAACGCATTCCAGGGGCGGCGCTAGGGCTGGGCTAAGGGGGTATAAGCCCCGAATATTTTGTTACCTCGTCTTTCTCATAGAGCAAAACAATTAATCAGAAAAACAAATGTAGCTGCCGCGATTACCCAGTCATGACAAGTGCATATTACATACATATATATATATATATACAGTACAGAATATAAATATGACGTATTTTCAGTTGTTTCATACTTTTTTGTTATGTACAGTACAGACCAAAAGTTTGGACACACCTTCTCATTCAAAGAGTTTTCTTTATTTTCATGACTATTGACTATTGTAGAGTCACACTGAAGGCATCAAGGGCTATTTGAGCAAGAAGGAGAGTGATGGGGTGCTGCACCAGATGACCTGGCCTCCACAGTCACCGGACCTGAACCCAATCCAGATGGTTTAGGGGTGAGCTGGACCGCCGACAGAAGGCAAAAGGGCCAACAAGTGCTAAGCATCTTTTCGGGGAACTCCTTCAAGACTGTTGAAGACCATTTCAGGTGACGACCTCTTGAAGCTCATCAAGAGAAAGCCAAGAGTGTGCAAAGCAGTAATCAAAGCAAAAAGTGGCTACTTTGAAGAACCAAGAATATGACATATTTTCAGTTGTTTCACACATTTTTGTTATGTATATAATTCCATATATAATTCCACATGTGTTAATTCATAGTTTTGATGCCTTCAGTGTGAATCTACAATTTTCATAGTCATGAAAATAAAGAAAACTCTTTGAATGAGAAGGTGTGTCCAAACTTTTGGTCTGTACTGTACATAACAAAAAAGTATGAAACAACTGAAAATACGTCATATTTATATTCTATACTCTGAGAGAGAGAGAGAGAGAGAGAGAGAGAGAGAGAGGAGAAATGTAACAGTTTAATGTTGTATGTAAACTGTGTTTGAGAGAGAGAGAGAGAGAGGTGTTCAGAGAGGAGTCTGTTGGATGTTTAGTTTTATGGACTCAATGTTGAATATGTAAAACATTTCAAACACTGTTGGCAGAAGTGAAAAATAAATAATTTTAGGAACTTACAATTTTGTTTGATTCCATGATGTATTTTACTGAACATGAGTATTTACAATGCAAATCCAAATTATTTTAATTTACTGACAGTTACTTATATCTTGTCTTTTAACTTTATTAAGATCAGATTCTGCAGGTAAAATAACAATATTAAGGTGACTTGACTTGGACTTGACTTGACATAGCTTGTGACTTGACTTGACTTGACTTGCCCAAGAAAAAAATACTTGGGACTTACTTGAGACTTGAAGGTTAAGACTTGAGACTTACTTGAGACTTGCACATGTGTGACTTGGTCCCATCTCTGTTAATTTGATTAAACTCTTTTATTCCCAGCCTATGGCGGCGGTTAATACGAACCGCCTAGTGTCTGGCAGATGTCCGGTTGGTAGAGGCTGCCTCCAAGGTTGTCCACTCTCACCTCTTTTATTTTCTTTGGTAATTGAACCTCTGGCTGCAGCAATGAGGGCCAATACTAATATACAGGGTATCTGAGTAGACTCAGAAGAGCATCGTATTTCTCTTAATGCCGATGATGTGTTATTATATTTTAAATATACAGAGAATTCCATTGACACAATTCTCTCAATTATTAGTGAATACAGTACTTTGTCTGGGTATAAAATTAATCTGAATAAATCTCAGGCTTTATACCTGAATGCTTCCCACGAAGCTGCTTTGGGCTCTCCTCTTCGCTCTGCTCGCTCAGGTTTTCAATATTTAGGAATAAACATTACACCCAATTTGTGTGATTTATTCAAAGCTAATTACATCCCATTAGTTACCAAAATTTGCCAGGACCTGTCCGACTTGTCAAATCTCCCTATTTCTTTTTTGGGCAAGATTAACGTCATAAAGATGAACATCTTACCTAGGTTAAACTTTTTATTTCAAAATCTGCCCTGTTATTTAACTGCTGTTTTCTTTAAAAATGTAAATTTCAGTATATCAAAATTTATCTGGAATTAAAAAAAATTTCTAGTTTACTGAAACCCAGAGAATTAGGAGGGGTCGCACTCCCTAATTTCCAGTTATATTTTTGGTCTGCCCAGATTAAAAATATGATCAATTAGTTTCTAAACAGAATGGACTCACAGTGGGTAGGGATTGAGGCTTTGCGATGTTTTGCAAATTTGTTGTGTACCCTCCCTACCATTTATTTACAATGTACATAAAATTGAATCAGTATCTAATATTTTTACTGTATCAAACACTCTCCTAGCATGGAAAGATATTTTAAAGTATTTGAACATTCCAAGCATCCCATCTTTAAAATCTCCAATTTCATTCAACCCTGATCTATCCCCTGCTATCCAGAACATTGGTCTTTGTTCTTGGAGATTGAGGGGAATTTTGGAGCTAGGTCAGCTATTTGACAAGGTCCATCTCAAATTTTTTAAATTGTTAAAACAGGAATTTAATTTACCTAATAACGATTTCTAAAAATTTTTGCAACTACGACATTTTCTGGAATCACTTCTAAAGGACGAGAGAATACGCTTAGATCTCTTTGACATAGAAAAACAACTACTCTTCAGCTTCTCCTAAAAATAGGATCTCTGTTTTTTTACGGCATGTTGTCTAATGTCGGTTCCTCCTCCTTAGATCCTTTGAAACTAGTATGGGAAAAAGATTTTGGAACTAATCTCAGTGACGAGGATTGGGTTTCGGCCTGTTCTGGCATCTACTTTAGAGGCGCATCAAGATCAAACCATGAGCAAAGTTTCAAGTTAATTTACAGGACTTATTTAATGCCGATTCGCCTCCACAAGATCTTTCCTAATGCTTCCCAACTGTGTTTCATATGTAAGTCTAATATTGGTACGGTCATGCATGTGTTTTGGGACTGTGATATGATCAAGGCAAGGCAAGGCAAGTTTATTTGTATAGCACATTTCGTACACAATGGTAATTCAAAGTGCTTTACATAAAAGAAAGAAAAATAATCATGAAGAAAAATAATAACACAAATAAAACAAGCAATTTTAAAACTTTTAAATTATTAAATATTTTACTTATTTAAAATGAATTTAAAACGGAAAATGATTTTACATAAAATAAAATTTAAAAAAGGTGAAAATGTAGTGCAATCAGTTCGGACATTGCACAGTGCTCATTCAATAAATGCACAGCTAAACAGATGAGTTTTAAGTATAGATTTAAATGTGACTAGTGTTTTAGCACATATGATCTCTTCTGGAAGCTGATTCCAACTGCGGGTGGCATAGTAACTAAAGGAGGACTACCCTTGTTCTGTGTGAACCCTTTGTATTTCTAACTGACTCGATCCTAATGATCTGAGTGGTCTGTTAGGCTTATATTCAGTGTTCATATGTCACAGTGTCTGGGTTGTGTTCCCTGGGGTTCCACTAGATGTCCTCCTTTCTCACGGTGTCTGTCACCAGATCACTTCCTCTTCCCTTATTTGGTCACCTTCCTCCTTGTTGTGTAATTGATTGTTTCCCCACCTGTCTCCTGTTTCCTCATTATCCTTCTGTGTATAAATACCCAGTCTGTCTTAGTCTGTGTTACGGAGTCCTTGTTTAATGTCGAATGTTATTCATTGTCAGTCACTCTTGCCTTGTCGTCTTGTCTTGCTTTCATGTTTATGTTGGATTTGGATTCTCTGTTTTTGACCCTGCCTGGACTGTTTACCCCTTTTGATTATCCCTTAATAAAAGATACTTACCTGCAATTGGTTCCTTCTCCTGTGTTTCCCTTAACACGTTACGTGACAGAAGGACTCCGTCAACGTAGGAACCAGCGGTATGTCACTTTTCCATTCCCCAGCCAAGATGGCGGAGAGGCGGGTCAAGTATCTTCGGTTGACCGCCCTCCGTCAAGAGGGCAACGAAGTGGGTGCCCTGGCTCAAGTGTTCTGGTCCCTGGCTGAAGGCATGGGATACAATGATGCGGCCCTTAAAGACCACTTCAATGGCGGGCTGGATGATCCAGTGCCTCAGGAAGAGATGGCGCAGTTGGAGACGCTGGAGTTCTGGTAATTTGTGCGCTACCTGCAGTTTCGGTGTCGGTGGGATGCCCCAGCCACTCCTGTCTCTTCCGGCAGGGTGGTCGTCAGCCCAGCACCACTGCCCAGGAAGGCCATCAGCCCAGCGCCACAGTACAAGATGGCCGCTAACCCAGCGCCAATGCCCAAATTGGCCACCGGTCCAGCGCCACAGTACAAGATGGCCGCCAGTCCAGCGCCACAACACAAAATGGCCGCCAGCCCAGTGCCACAGCACGAGATGGCCGCCAGCCCAGCGCCACAGTACAAGATGGCCGCTAACCCGGCGCCAATGCCCAAATTGGCCACCGGTCCAGCGCCACAGTACAAGAGGGCTGCCAGCCCAGCGCCACAACACAAGATGGCCGCCAGCCCAGCGCCACAGCACAAGATGGCCACCAGCCAGCGCCACAGCACAAGATGGCCGACTCAAAGCCTGAGTCTCCAGATAAGGTGCACGATGCTGTCCCGGAGGCAGAGGCGGTGCCCGACGCTGTTCCAGAGGCAGAGGCGGTGCCCGACGCTGTTCCAGAGGCCGAGGCGGTGCCCGACGCTGTTCCAGAGGCCGAGGCGGTGCCCGACGCTGTTCCGGAGGCCGAGGCGGCGCCCGATGCCGAGGCTGTTCCGGAGGCCGAGGTGGTGTCCGAGGTCGAGGCAGTGCCCGTTGCTGTTCTGGGAGGCCGAGGCGGTGCTCGATCCTGTTCTGGAGGCCGAGGCAGTGCCCGAGGCTGTTCCCATTGCAGTTACCGAGGCGGTGCCAGAGGCTGTTCCGGAGGTCGAGGCGGTGCACGACGCTGTTCCAGAGGCCGAGGTGGCACCCGATACCGAGGCAGCGCCCGATGCTGAGTCGGTGCTCGACGCTGTTCCGGAGGTCGAGGCGGTGCCCGACGCTGTTCCAGAGGCCGAGGCGGTGCCCGACGCTGTTCCAGAGGCCGAGGCGGTGCCCCGACGCTGTTCCAGAGGCCGAGGTGGCACCCGATGCCGAGGCAGCGCCCGATGCCGAGTCGGTGCTCGATGCTGTTCCGGAGGCCGAGGAGGTGCCCGACGCTGTTCCGGATGCCGAGGCGGTGCCTGATGCCGAGGCGGTGCCCGAGGCTGTTCCAGAGGCCGAGGCGGTGCTCGAGGCCACTCCCGAGGCCGTTACCGAGGTGGTGTCCGAGGCCGTTCCAGAGGCAGTGCCCGAAGCCGAGGCACCTCAGGTCTTCACAGACAGTCCAGAGTCTATTCGGAGTTCCGTGGACTCTCCGGAGTCGGGTCAGGTTCCGGTGGACTCTCAGGAGTCGAGTCGGGTGCCATTGGACCCTCCAGAGCCAAGTCAAGTCACTGGATGGTCTGCTGCTCCATTCTGGGGGACTCCTGTCTCGACCACGTGGATGTGGTGGTCGTCTGCTCCGCCCTGGGGGACTTTGGCTTTGACCACAAGGCTGTGGTGGTCTTCCGCTCCGCCCTGGAGGGCTCTGACTTTGACCACAAGGCTGTGGTGGTCTTCCGCTCCGCCCTGGAGGGCTCTGACTTTGACCACAAGGCTGTGGTGGTCTTCCGCTCCACCCTGGAGGGCTTTGACTTTGACCACAAGGCCGTGGTGGTCTTCCGCTCCGCCCTGGAGGGCTCTGACTTTGACCACAAGGCTGTGGTGGTCTTCCGCTCCGCCCTGGAGGGTTTTGACTTTGACCACAAGGCCGTGGTGGTCTTCCGCTCCGCCCGGGTGGGCGCCTCAACAGGTCCTTCATGGATTTCTGTGTGTTGTTTTGGTTTCTGGTATGTTTCTGTCTGTTCCCCTCAGTTAGTCTGGCCCTCCGTCCCTCCCCCTGAACCTCCTCCGGTCCTCCTCCCTCCTGGTTCTCCCATTTTATGTTACATTTCTGGTGTTTATTCCCCATGTTTTTCTATTCCGGCCCTCCGTCCCTCCCCCTGAGCCTCCACCTGTCCGCCTCCCTCCTGGTCTCTGTGTTGTGTCTTGTCTTGGAGCGTCTGGGAGCCGCTCCGTAGAGGGGGGGTACTGTCACAGTGTCTGGGTTGTGTTCCCTGGGGTTCCACTAGATGTCCTCCTTTCTCACGGTGTCTGTCACCAGATCACTTCCTGTTCCCTTATTTGGTCACCTTCCTCCTTGTTGTGTAATTGATTGTTTCCCCACCTGTCTCCTGTTTCCTCATTATCCTTCTGTGTATAAATACCCAGTCTGTCTTAGTCTGTGTTACGGAGTCCTTGTTTAATGTCGAATGTTATTCATTGTCCGTCACTCTTGCCTTGTCGTCTTGTCTTGCTTTCATGTTTATGTTGGATTTGGATTCTCTGGTTTTGACCCTGCCTGGACTGTTTACCCCTTTGGATTATCCCTTAATAAAAGATACTTACCTGCAATTGGTTCCTTCTCCTGTGTTTCCCTTAACACGTTACGTGACAGCATATCTGAAATAAATTTCGGTCCTAGGTCTTTTAGTGACTTATATATGAGTAAAAGTACTTTAAAATCAATCCTAAATGTAACTGGAAGCCAGTGTAAGGACCTGAGGACTGGTGTGATATGCTCAGATTTTCTGGTTCTAGTCAAAATCCTGGCAGCAGCGTTCTTGATGAGCTGTAGCTGTCTAATGGTGTTTTTGGGAAGGCTGGTGAGGAGCCCATTACAATAGTCCATCCTGCTGTGTGTCTGTGTGTGTAGCCTATATATTTTTTTATGAACAAGCACACTGTATAAAAATCCCCCTGGGAAACTAAAAAAAAAAAAAAATGTCGGAGATAACAACAATGCAATGGCTCATTCAGTTTAATTCATTTTTTTTTTTTTTGTATTACACATTTCACAACACATACTGAGACATATTCAGCTTTACAGAAAATGCACGTTTTTCAAAATCCTTTATAGTCTTTATATGAGCTTGTATCAGAAAGAGCAGTTGAAATCTAAATCTAATTGAAATTATAATATTTACAAATACAAGATATGCATTCAAGCTAACTTGTGCATTTTAAAGCAATGAAAATGTCATAATTTTGTATCTGGAGTCCTTGCAGGGTAGCCATCATCTACTCACAGGTCCTGGGTCATATGGACTCTTCACAGGAGGCTGGATAAAAAAAAAAAACATATATATATTTATATTATATATTATATATATATGTATATGCACACACAAATATTTGGGTTGACCTATTCTGGTACAGTGTTATTAACATAACTTAATCACTGATTTCTAGTTGTGTCCTCTTTTGGAAGACCAAACGAAACAGTGTCTCCACTACATGACGGCGGTGGCAACAGTACTACAGCGAGAATTAAAGTTACGCCTTCTTTCTCTGCGTGAATATTTGGGCGGCGTTATGCAAATCTTCCCACAGTCAGTAAACGTGGGGGTGTTTTAAAACAAGGCATTTTGGGAGGGCATGGCGAGTCTTAACTTTTATAAAGAATATTTCTTTGGGCTTGATACTTTAGACTTTGTGAGCTGTGCTTCGTACATCACTATTGTGTTACATATGTTATTGACAATGGACCTATGTTTTTCCACGTGAAATTCCACTAATGCAACAGCAATCTAGACTGAGGTGTCAGAAATTACCTGTTCCATAAACCTCCACCTCACACAGTGTGAGATGCTGCTGGATGTTAGGAATGTACATGTTCACATAACGACCTTCCATTCCACCACAAGAGAAACTGACAGAACTGCCTGCTGGGACAAGTGAAGTGACACTACATCTACAGAGAGAAAGAGAGAAACCACAACACAATCAGCTGACCTGCTCAAATACAGTTCTCCTGACACATTCATAACTGTTTTCATAACTTCACCTGGGATTGTTGTTGCCGTTGTTTTCCAGAGAGTTTCCGATGCGGATCTCTACTCCAGTCGTTTGATCCGGACAGCAGTCGGCTCTGTTGGTGACGGTCACTTTGTAAATGTTGTAAGAATTCAGCAGGTCCAGCCTCCACCACGGGTTGAGTTGATTTGATGTGATTGAGCAGTATGTATGGCTTTCATTTGAACTGGGTGTACCTGAACCTGAAGGAGAGTATCTGATGCCGTCGATGGCCTGTGCAGCTCCAGAACTGTAATATGTGGATGACTGTACAGAACATCCCTTTTAATGACAAATTCTCTGAAAACATTTAAAGAGACAGAGGTTCAAGATTTTTTTTTTATTCGTCACATACAAAATGATATATAGCATATATAATCAGCAGTGAAATGTGAGTCAGGTCCGCTCCATGGACAGTGAAATTATTGAAGAAAACAACACAGATGAAAATATACATAAATATAGCTATGTAAGAATGAAACAAAAGTAAACAATAAAAATATAAGAATAAAATATAAAAAATGTATATTGTAGAATTAAATATAGAACGCAAAATAATGTGCATGAATGTAAACTGTAGTCTTAAATATTAAGATGTACAGGGATGTACAATGTGCATATATGCATTTTACTGTAGTCTTAAATAGTAAGATACACAGGAATGTACAAGAAGCAAATGTGCAAAACAGGGCGACACTGTCAGTGTGTCTATGTGAGGTAGTGAATATAGTAAAAAGATAAAGTGAACATTAAGTTGAGGCATGAGGATGTTAACAGGCTGGTTTAGAGTTTAGGAGCCTGATGGCCTGGGGGAAGAAACTCCTCCTGAGTCTCTCAGTTTTTGCCATCAGGCTACGGTAGCGCTTACCAGATGGCAGCAAAGTGAAAATATGATTACTGGGGTGGGTGGAGTATTTGATGATTTTTGCAGCTCTACTTCTGCAGCGTTTGAGGTAGATGTCCTGCAGAGAGGGGAGAGCAGACCCTGAAATGCGCTCAGCTAAGCGCACAACTCTCTGCAGGGCTTTGCAGTCTTGACTGGAGCTGTTCCCATACCACACTGAGATACACTAAGTCAATACACTTTCTATAGCCCCAGAATCGAAAGTTTTCAGGATTGCTGGTGAGACCCTGAATTTCCTCAGCTGTATCAGATGGTACAGTCTTTGCCTGGCTTTATTAACCTGTGTTTGAATGTGAGTAGTCCAAGTCAGGTCCTCAGAGATGTTTACACCAAGGTACTTGAAGCTGCTCACCCTCTCCACAGGGGTCCCACTGATCATACTATGGGGACTATAGTTTTAAAAGCTGAGCTATAGTCAATAAATAGCAGCCTTACATAGTTCCTGTTATTGCTGTCAATGTGTGTGAGAGAAGAGTGCAGGATGTGAGAGATGGCATCATCTGTGGATCTGTTTGGGCGATAGGCAAACTGAAGAGGGTCCAAAGTATCCGGGATGGAGGAGCAGATGACGTTTTTAACCAGTCCCTCAAAGACCTTCATGACTATTGATGTGAGGGCTACTGGACGATAGTCATTCAGACAAGAGGGTTTATTGTTCTTAGGCACAGGGATGATGACCGATTTTTTGAATGAGGTGGGAACCACCGATGTAGCAAGAGACTCATTAAAAATGGATGTAAACAAACCAGCGAGCTGATAAGCGCAGGACCGCAGAGTACGGCCAGAAATCCCATCAGGTCCAGTTGCTTTCCTTACATTCACTCGCTTTAGTGCCCTCCGCACCTCGTCCTCCGACACGGTGATCGCATGGTGATCGCTGCTCTGACTGCTGCTTCCTGACTCGCTGATCGGCAGACTCACACTGCTTAGATTGCTTTCAAAGCGGCCGTAGAAAGTGTTTAGCTCGTCAGCCAGCGACGGATCTGCTCTCACCTCTGCAGAGGATTTATTTCCAAAGTCACAGATGGTCCTTAGTCCTTGCAACATGCGTCGGGAGTCATTTAGCTGGAAATGTGACTCTAAGTCTTTGAGTTCAAGACTCAAATGTGTGAAGTTTCAGTACATTACATTTTGGGTTCAGATATTAAATTCCAACCCAAAACACTTATTTCCATTTACTACTACATTAAAATCTGAAGTTAATATTTGAATGGATCTACACTTACTATGAACTTACAATGAGCAGTTGTACTTTATTAACCAACATTAAAAAAGTTTTTTTTTTTTTGGATGTTAATGGATGCATGTAAATTAATGGGACATTAGTTACTACTTTTTACCTTTCAAGTTTTCTGAACTCCCCTGAATGGAAAAGACACCTGTTACAAAAACACAATATTTCCATTGCTTTCTGGGATGTGGATCAAGTTTATGTTGTATTTGATTCTTTAAATATTTTCATAAAGAATAGCTAAACTGCATCTATAATTGTACATAATTTGATTGATGTGTGTCATTTTTACTCACCCAAAAGTAAGAACAGATAAGAGAGTCTCTCCATCTTGTTTTTAAAGAACATTAATCAAATAGCTGTGATGGTCAGATATGACAAGGGTGTGAGTTTCCCCTTCTGCTCTCTCTTCTACTATGAATCCCTCTTTTTATTTGTGTTTCTCTTCGCAGCTTGAGTCTCCACCCTTAGGAAAATCTGACTGGATGTTTGCTGAATATATTTCACACATCATAGGAACTCCAGACATCCTTTTCTCAGCAGACATCTCAGGTCAAGTCTGATTTACTAAACAAATCTTTTTTTTTTTTTACTATAGTTTTTCAGCTTGACATGAACAGTATTTGTGTTTTTATTCCCATGTAATTCCAATTATATTAAACACACATACAGTTGTTTTTCATGTTTTATGGGAAATCTGAGCTGTTTCCATCTTGGGGAATTTTTTTTTAATAATAAAATAATAAACAAAACATGTCACTAACTAAACCCAGGGACTCTAAGTAGCCTATGCCAAAGAAAAAGAAACAAATGTTAGCAGTCTCCGCCAAATCCCGATCTGAAGCATAAACAGGAGAAAAAAATGACATTTACAATAAAGAAAACCGGTTGTGATATGTCTGAGGTACAGACGCTCGTTTTGTTAGGGCTCCTCTCCAAGGCCTTAACAGAGTTTTTAATAATCCATGTTTTTATTTAGTTTTATGTGATCAAAAAGTTTCTACTTTGCTATTTAATGTGAATTTCTGTCTCAATTCAATAATGCTGAAGTCAAATGCCTCCAAAGTAAAGAACTCTCACGACCAAGTATCGGGAGCTAACACTAAAGCTAGCTCACTTGACACGGTGGAAAAAATACCGGATAATGCTTATGCTCTGTGCAAGGAGATACAGTATATAAAGAGATGTCCGAGTCAATCTTGCGGAGTTAACCCCACTTTGATGCTTTCAAACTCAACTTCCAGAAGCTTGAGACATCGGAGGCTGAGCTAAAGGCTCATGTGGCTAATGAAGAGCTGGCTACGAACAACTATGAAGCACGGATGCAAGAGTTGGAAACCAAATACTCAGAGCTGTCTTAGCAAAATAATCAGTTCTGTGCTAAAGTGTTGGATCTAGAAGCTCAGTCAAGAAGGCATAATATTAAGATTGTGGGGATACAAGAGTGCGAGGAGGAGGGTAAACTCACTGAATTTGTCTCCAGGCTGATTCCCCATCAGCTCAGAGAAGAGCATTTTCCTTGCCTGGTTAAAGTGGATCAAGCACATCGTTCTCTCAGCCTAAACTGGTAGTTGGTGAGAAACCGCGCACAATCCTGGTGCGCTTTCACCACTTTCAAGAGGAGCTGATTCTGCATCGCGAGACAGTGCCACCACTCCTGATTTTTCCTGATTATACCACTGAGGTGATGTCTCAACAGAAGGCTTTTCAGGATATGATCCAAACCATTTGCAAAAAGGGAAAGAAGTTCACGCTGCGATACCCAGCCAGGCTGCAAATCCATTCACACGAAGCGGAGGCACCTACAATACTTGAAGATCTGACGGAGGCAGCACGATTCATGGAAAGGTACGATGTGAACTAAGGAAAGTTAACTCAATTATGTTTGAACATGTTAAGGGGCTAGGACATGCTAAAAAGAGAGAAAACGTATTTAGAAACCTTAAATCATTATCAGCAGATGTGATTTTTCTACAGGAGACTCATATTAAAACAACTGAGCAGCAAAAGTTGCAGTTGGATATCTCAAGTTTATCAATCTCCATTCACTTCTCACGCCCGTGGGGTGGCCATTCTCTTTCGGAAAAATATTCAATTTTAATTTTCTTCTATGTTTACAGATCCTTATGTTAGATATATTATTGCTTCTGGTACCATAAATTATTTCCCCTTGACTTTCTTAAATATCTACTGTCCAAATACTGACGATCCTAATTTTTACAAGAAGGTTTTTGACATACTTCCATTTAAATAGTTATTTAGACCCCTATTCAGACAAACAATCAACCCGTCCACCCCCTGGAAATGCATCGGTACAAGTTTTAAATAACCTGCGTAAATTTGTAGAATAGATTACCATCAAACTGAAAGAGTCAACTCAATATAAGGCACTGGAAACTTTTACCTTTGTCAAGTAAAAATAATTTATCTTCCCAGATTCCTTTATCTTTGCCAGAATCTCCCTGTTTTTCTTACCTCTGCTTTCTTATGGGAACTGGACTCTGTGGCTAAGTGTAAAAAGTAGGATTAATTATTGTATTGTTAACTTTGTTAGAAAAAAGAAAAAGTCTTTTTTAGTGCTGTGCATCAATATTCCACTCGTCAGTCAAAGTCAAAGTCACCTTTATTTATGTAGCGCTTTAAACAAAATACATTGCGTCAAAGCAACTGAACAACATTCATTAGGAAAACAGTGTGTCCATAATGCAAAATGATAGTTAAAGGCAGTTCATCATTGAATTCAGTGATGTCATCTCTGTTCAGTTAAATAGTGTCTGTGCATTTATTTGCAATCAAGTCAACGATATCGCTGTAGATGAAGTGACCCCAACTAAGCAAGCCCCAACTAAGCAAGCCAGTCAACAGAGAGTCGATTTTTGTTACCTCCGTGTCGAACTAACCTCATGCAAAGGACAGTGCTGTATAGAGCAATTGGTGTTATGGAATTCTCTTCCGCAGTTTTTGACTTTGGGAATGAATGCAATGACTTTTCGTAAAAGATTAAGACTTTATTTATTTACATTAGAATAATTGTTATTATTAATATTTGTTGCTTTTTTATATGAATGGTTGAAGAGAGGGAAAACATTGTGAAAATTATGAACCCTATAGTAGTATAGCTGTAACTGTGCACTGTGATAATGAATAATGTAGAGCTGTTGTTTTGTTGTTTTATTGTTTTATTTTTAGTACGTTGTTGTATTGTTATGTATGAATGTGTGCACTCCATTTTTGTCTGTGTAATGCATTGATTTATATTATAAGAATATGTTTATATTATAAGTCTATAGACCGCAGGAAGAATAGCTACTGCTTTTGCAGCAGCTAATGGGGATCTGTCACGATCGGTGTACTGGAAACACGGGAGAGGGAACCAATAGCAGGTAAGTCATTTATTAAGGGTAATCCAAAAGGGTAAACAATCCAGGCAGGGTCAAAACCAGAAGATCCAAACAACATAAACAAGACACGAACACAAGGCAAAGGCAAGGCAAGAATTGACGAACATGAATTAATCTTCAAACATTAAACAAGGACTCTGTAACACAGACTCAGACAGACAGGGTATAAATACACGGAAGGATAATGAGGGAACAGGAGACAGGTGGGGAACAATCAATTACTCAACAAGGAGGAAGGTGACCAAATAAGGGAACAGGAAGTGATAAGGTGACAGACACCGTGAGAAAGGAGGACATCTAGTGGAACCCCAGGGAACACCACCCAGACACTGTGACAATACCCCCCTCTATGGAGCGGCTCCCAGACGCTCCATGACAAGACACAAAACAGAGACCAGGAGGGAGGCGGACAGGTGGAGGCTCAGGGGGAGGGACGGAGGGCCGGAAAAGAAAAACATGGGGAACAGAAACAAGAAGTGTAAACACAAAACAGGGAGACCAGGAGGGAGGAGGACTGGAGGAGGTTCAGGGGGAGGGACGGAGAGCCACACTAACTGAGGGGAACAGACAGAAACATAACAGAAACCAAGAACACAAAACAGAAGTCCATGAAGGACATCATGTGGCGCCCACCAGGGTGGAGCAGAAGACCACCACAGCTGTGTGGTCAGGGCGGAAGCCCCCCAGGGCAGAGCAGAAAACCACCACAACCGTGAGGTCAGGACAGAAACCCCCCAGGGCAGAGCAAAAGACCACCACATCCTTGTGTTCGAAGCCAGAGTCCTCCTGGGGGGAGTGGAAGACCACCACAACCATGTGGTCAGGACGGAAGCCCCCCAGGGTGGAGCAGAAGACCACCACCACCATGTGGTCAGGACGGAAGCCCCCCAGGGCAGAGCAGAAGACCACCACAACTGTGAGGTCAGAACAGAAGCCCCCCAGGGCAGAGCAGAAGACCACCACAGCCCTGTGGTCGAAGCCAGAGTCCTCCAGGGCGGAGCGAAAGACCACCACAACTGTGTGGTCAGGGCGGAAGCCCCCCAGGGCAGAGCAGAAGACCACCACATCCTTGTGGTCAAGGATGGAGTCCACCAGGGCAGAGCAGAAGACCACCACAACCGTGTGGTCAGGGCGAGAGCCCCCCAGGGCGAAGCAGAAGACCACCACAGTCATGTGGTCAGGACGAGAGCCCCCCAAGGCGGAGCAGACCTCCGTGCGGCCGGACCAACGAGACTACGAAACTCTGGTAATCCCCTGGTGTCTTTACTGGACTCCAGAAGATCGGTGCTGGCCTGACTCTGCTCGAGAAGATTATTGGTGACTGGCATTTGTTCATGAAGACCATTGGTGACTTGCCTTTGTTCCTGAAGATCACCAGTGACTTGACTCAGTCCTAGAAGATCAACCATGACTTGACTCAGTCCTTGAAGATCACCAGTGACTTGACTTGAATCTGAAAGGTCAACGGTGACTTGACCTGACTCTGGAGGGTCAGCGGTGACTAGCCCTGACTCTGGAGGGTCAGCGGTGACTCGCCCTGACTCAGGAAGGTCAGTGGTGACTAGCCTTGACTCCGGAGAGTCCACCGGAACCGACTCGACTCCGGAGAGTCCACCGGAACCCGACTCGACTCCGGAGAGTCCACCGGAACCCGACTCGACTCCGGAGAGTTCACCGGAACCCGACTCGACTCCGGAGAGTTCACCGGAACCCGACTCGACTCCGGAGTGTTCACCGGAACCCGACTCGACTCCGGAGTGTTCACCGGAACCCGACTCGACTCCGGAGGGTTCACCGGAACCTGACTCGACTCTGGAGGGTCAACTGGAATCTGACTCGACTCCGGAGGGTCAACTGGAACCTGACTCGACTCCGGAGGGTCAACTGGCATCTGACTCGACTCCGGAGGGTCAACTGGCATCTGACTCGACTCTGGAGAGTTCACTGGAACCTGACTCGACTCTGGAGAGTTCACTGGAACCTGACTCGACTCTGGAGGGTCAACTGGCACCTGACTCGACTCTGGAGGGTCAATTGGAACCTGACTCGACTCCAGAGGGTCAGCTGTGAGTGTCATCCTGTGCAGCGGCGCTGAGCAAGCAGCCATCTTGGGCCATGACTCTGGACAGGCGGCCATCTTGTGCTGTGGTGCTGGGCTGGCGACCACCTTGTACTGGAGCGCTGGACCGGTGGCCAATTTGGGCATTGGCGCTGAGTTAGCGGCCATCTTGTGCTGTGGCGCTAGGCTGGCAGCCATCTTGGGCTGTGGCGCTGGACCGGTTGCCAATTTGGCATTGGCGCTGGGTTAGCAGCCATCTTGTGCGGTGGCGCTAGGCTGGCGGCCATCTTGGGCTTTGGCGCCGGACCGGTGGCCAATTTGGGCATTGGCGCTGGGTTAGCGCCCATCTTGTGCGGTGGCGCTGGACTGACGGCCATTTTGTGCTGTGGCGCTAGGCTGACGGCCATCTTGGGCTGTGGCGCTGGACCAGTGGCCAATGTGGGCATTGGCGCTGGGTTAGCGGCCATCTTGTGCTGTGGCGCTTGGCTGGTAGCCATCCTGGGCAGTGGTGCTGGGCTGACAACCACCCCGCCAGGAGTGGCTGGGGCATCCCACCGACACCGATGCTGCAGGTAGCACACATATTCCCAGATTTCCAGTGTCTCTAACTGCGCCATCTCCTCCTGAGACACTGGATCATCCAGCCCGTCATTAAAATAGTCCTTAAAGGCCGCATCATTATAGCCCATGCCCTCGGCCAGGGACCAGAACACCTGAGCCAGGGCACCCACTTCATTGCCCTCTTGGCGGAGGGCGGTTAACCTAAGATACTTGGCTCGCCTCTCCGCCATCTTGGCTGGGGCACGGAAAAACGACATACCGCTGGTTCCTAGGGTGCCGGAGTCCTTCTGTCACGATCGGTGTACTGGAAACACTGGAATCCTCTCTTATGTTTGGAACTTTAAGACACATACAGTAGGATCTCTAAAATGCATCTACAAAAATTCCAATCTGGAGGTTGTCTGTGTATGCCTGTATTTAAGCATTATTATTATTGGGCCACCAATGTTAGGGCTTTAATGTATTGGGTGGAGGGGACTCTGACCAGTTTGACCCCTGATGTCCCACTGTGGGTACAAATAGAGACTGGCCTGGCTGTTGGCACTTCCTTAGCAGCCATGCTGTTCTCCAAGTTGGATAGGCCCAGAACGAAATTTTGTGTTAACGAATTCAGTAAAAAACTTAAATCAGGTGAGGAAAGTCTTGTCCAGCGACCTCTGTTCATATGCATATATTTGTTATAATCATTTCTGGTTTTACCCTTTATTGTCTGGGCTTTAGTGAGGCATATTTGACTGGTACTCGAAGGTTTACAATATGCATCTTCCACCAGATGCAGGACTTGCTATCTTTGGTTTTCACAGCACACCTCCTGCATCCCAGGGACAATACAACAGTCTTTAACCCTAAAGGCGGGCATACACTGTGCGATTTCTGTGCGATTTCGGCAAGTTACCAACTCACACTGTACGGGTAGATCGCATGCGATGTAAAGCCAAAGCTCACGTTTTTGTGCGCTCACTGTACGGTCCGATTGCAGAGTTGTGATTTGACTGCTCACACTATACGTGAGGAATCAACCGAATCAACAGGTAGGATCCCTCAGAACCCAGATGTTTGTGGCTGTTTCAGAATAAACATGCTTTCCCGGGATAAACACACTGCTTTGGTGATATGCGCAAAGCGCAATTATGTGTGCTGAAACGTCCAAAAAAAAAAATTGGCTGGGAAGACGTGGCCAATATGGTCAATCAATTTTGCAACGTGAACTGGAGGGAAGCAGGCGTTTTTTCCCCTCTTTTATTTTTCTTTTTCTTTGCCATAACTCCACAAGTTATCCCTCCATCACTTCAGTCCACACTACAAGCTGTGTCAGGTGTCACCATGGTTTCGTTTATGGTTTCACGCACGCGCAGTGAGGGAAACGCGGAAAATCGGTTCGTAGCCCTGCTTCAATAGTTCGATACCTCACGAGAGGCGACCAAAATTTCTGACATGTCAAGGCTTATCGCCTCTCGTTTCCCCTTGTACACTGCACGAACACTGCACGACAAAAGATGCACGAAAATGCTGAAATTCGGCCCAACCCGAAAAAGAGTCGCACAAGTCAGAATTCGACTCAAAATCGGATGAAAATCGCACAGTGTATGCCCGGCCTAAGTATGATTGTGTCTAAGAGACTTGTGCTTAAGAACTGGAAGTCACCCTCACTCCCTTCCTTTTGAACCTCACTCCCTTCATTTTGAATGTGGATTATGGACTTGATCTCTGTTAATCAAATGGAAAAACTCAAATTCTTGATGACAAATTCCATTGAAAAATGTTCCGCTGTCTGGGGTCAATTTCTGGGCCATTTGGACAAATCAACTGATCAACCAGCACCTAGTGGCTCAAGCTGAACATCTTTCTGGGCACCTTGCAGGTTTTTACCACAGTACTACTTGTTTTGTTTTTTGTTTTTTCGCTTGTGTAGTCCGAGACACTGTTGTTTGTCTGTTGTGTGTTATTTTTGAAAAACCCTTAAAATAAAGTATATATTTAAAAAAAACAATAAAAAAACAATAAAGAAAACTGGCACCAAATCCCTACAGTACTATTTACAATATTTACAAGGAACAAAAGAATATTGGCACACTCGCCAGCTCACAAAACTGTGATGATGACTTATGGGGCGTCACACTGCACTTTTCTCTCCATTGACTTCCATTCATACGCATGCGAATGCGTCAGACCGGAAACGCAAGCTCATGCGAAAAATGTCGCATTTCACTGCGTTCCAAAGTTCAAGTTTTGTGAACTCTGACCTGTGAATTCGCATCACGTGGAGATGTGGGACCAGTAGAAGATCGTGATCGTGACCTCTCTGTACAGAAATTCAAAAATGAAGGAAGCGCTATATAACTTTAGCTGTAGAGCAGCGTCCTATTTTATATAATACATATTTAAAAGATTATAAAAATAAAATAAAAAAAGAAGCTGCATGGTTTGTAGTGTCAACAGGAACAGATGATACATTTGAATGAGGATGTATTATAATTTTTTATTGCTTAGGGTGTATATATTTATATAGAGAGAGATACAGAGGGCCCTATCTTGCACCCAGCGCAATTGACTTTGTAGACCGACGCATGTGTCATTCCTATTTTGCACCCGCGCAAAGCGCGCTTTTCCCTCCACAGAAGCACGTCGCTAAACTAGTGAATGAACTTGCGCTCCCTGGGCGGTTCAGCGCAAAAAAGGAGGCGTGTTCCGGCGCAAACAATCCCTGGTGCTATTTTGCTGTTCCATTAAACAATTGCGCCACTGACCAGAAAAAACCTAGTCTAAAGTCAGTGGCGCGTTGCGCGCTGTTCATTATGCTATTTTAAGGGCGCATGCTTGACCTTAATGTATATAGCGTGCACAACGCGCATACACTTTGCTCATATAATCTACACAGATTTTTATTAAGATTCATAAATTGTTACACTAAAAAAATATTAACACATGAGATGACGGAAATCATTGTGGTGTGCCACGAAGATGTGAAAAAATAGGCATAAATCTTGCTTACAAATTATTCAGGCTAATTGTAGTAATTAAGGATCAGACCTGTTTGCCCAATAGTGGCAATACATATATGTATATAAGGACATCTGACAAATATGTTTGTCCGTCAAGAACCAGGAAAAAAAATCGATGAAACAGTTGTGGCTATTTCCTCCCACGCCTGTTTAACCGACGCTATTTTGGGTGGGTTTCTCCCATCCCCATACAACACAACTTCTCTGTCTTTCACTGCTCTTACAAGAACATCAGTCTCCTCGGCTGTGAACCGCTCCTGGCGTGCGCCTGGTAAATACACCATAATAATAGCAATCCATAATGGAACTTGCGCACCTGCTTTTAAAGGGAATGTTGGATGACGTTCTGATTGGTTTATTTCACGTTACGCCCAAACCACACCTATGAATAATGAAGCTACTTCAGACCCACCCATTTTAGATTTGCGCCGGGCGCAGGGGCCATTTATCCCGCCGGGAAAATAGCAACAGCGCCGAGACCCGCCCACAAACTTACTTGCGCTTCGCGCTTTGACACTTGCGTTTCAGATCGTTTAAATAGGGCCCAGAGAGTACAATATAAGACACTTTCGACGCCGTCGCAAAAGACACAGTACAAGCACATATTAATCCATGTTGTGATAATTGAAGATAGACCATTTTATCTTGCTCCCACCCGTATTCGCAGCGGCGTCCAAAATAATGTCGCACGTTTAAAGTCTAGTGTGACCGCGCCTTTATACTGCATGTCATAATATCTTCTCTATGTTGACTTGATGTACAGTATGTTAACTATAGTAGCTCCAGATGAACACACAGACCTTTAGTTCATGATTTCCACTCCATCAGTCTAATCACTGATAATTTCCATGTTGTTTTGTGTGTATTTGTATGATCTCAGGCAGGATGTAAATCAGGTGCTCCACAGGTGTACATCATCTGCTCAAATGTCAAACAAAGAGCCGTCACTTCATAGAGATCTCAGACAGATCTCATTTTTGGCTGTTTTGATGCAGACTTAAGCACTGCTGTAAGCTATTAGAGTTTGTCACAGTGTGCACAGTTGCAGGGAGAACGCAGGAGTCAATAATCCATTTGAACAGTTTTTAATACAAACACGCTGGGGAAATCCAACAAAGGAAACTTTTCAGCAAGCTCACACAAAAAAAAAATAACTTAGTAACTTAGTAGACCAGACAACCAACTAAAGAACAGACAGGAACTAATAACGACAGAATAATTCCAAACACAGCTGAGAGGAATAATCAATCAACCAAACAGGACCAGGATACATGACCAAAAAAAGGAAAACAGAAACTAAGACAGAAGTAAAACAAGGAAACAGAGGTCCCTAACACTGTCAAGTGTTCAGAAAGACACTTTTTTGTGACAAGGATCAACTGGAATGTTTTCCTTCAACATTATTTTCCTTCACATGATTGATATCTTCTTTTGTGAGGTTAATCACACAACATTCAAAATATATTTAGGTCTAAATTAAAGATTTATGTGTTTAGATTACAGTTTGAACATTAACTAAGAAATGTATGTATGATGCATATTTTTTTCTGCCGTCGGAGCACAACAAGACCCCCCCCCCCCCCCCCCATTTTTTTGTGTATTCCTGTGGGCGGAGGTTAGTCAAAAAACTGTTTTAGTGACATCATTACTTCAGGAACTAGAGGGATGTAGTCCAAACGGGTCATTCGTTGGAGGCGAATTCTGTTAAATATAATATCATTACCTCATCAAAATGATATTGTGGCCACGACATAATATGAACTTACCACGAGTTAATATGATTTTCCCACAAATTCATATCTTTTGACAACGACATATTAACATGTTCCTAATAGAACCTAAATTACAGATAAAAAAATTTAAAAACAATTTCAAATTCAGAAAGCGCATTTTTTGTGTTTATTGTAATGTTTGAAACATATATAATGTTATTTATAAAGAATTTCACCCATATATTGTATTTTAAAGGGTTTTCTTTCAAATTAAACCTTTTAATTTTTTTTTTTTTTTTTTATGTTTGTAGGGTAAACATTAAAATTTAGGTGAAAATACCAAAAAACTTACCTGTGCTTATGTGGTTTAAGTCCTTGAATTTGAGAGTATTTGACCTGGAAAGTCCTTGAAAGGTTCTTGAATTTGAAGTTAACCAAAGTGTGACAACCCTTTGTGTTCTAATAGTTAAAGAGTTGATTAAATGGAGTTTTATAAAAAAAATACAAATGGCATCCTGAAGTGCTAATAAGTTAGAATGTTTAAAACAAAGCGATTGTAACAGTCTGTTATTTAACAGTCCAAGTGATGTTTACATTATGCGAGGATATAAAAAATATGCAAACCCGATTCCAAAAAAAGTTGGGACACTGTACAAATTGAGAGTAAAAAAGGAATGTGATATTTTACAAATCTCATAAACTTGTATTTTATTCATAATAGAATATAGATAACATATCAAATGTTGAAAGTGAGACATTTTGAAATGTCATAAAAATATTGACTCATTTTGGATTTCATGAGAGCTACACATTCCAAAAAAGTTGGGACAGGTATCAATAAGAGGCCGGAAAAGTTAAATGTACATACAAGGAACAGCTGGAGGACCAATTTGCAACTTATTAGGTCAATTGAGAACATGATTGGGTATAAAAAGAGTCTCTCAGAGTGACAGTGTCTCTCAGAAGTCAAGATGGGCAGAGGATCACCAATCCCCCCAATGCTGCAGCGAAAAATAGTGGAGCAATATCAGAAAAGGAGTTTCTCAGAGAAAAATTGCTAAGAGTTTGAAGTTATCATCATCTTCAGTGCATAATATCATCCAAAGATTCAGAGAATCTGGAACAATTTCTGTGTGTAAGGGTAAAGGCCGGAAAACCATACTGGATTCCCGTGATCTTCAGGCCCTTAGACAGCACTGCATCATATACAGGAATTCTACTGTAATGGAAATCACAACACGGGCTCAGGAATACTTCCAGAAAACATTGGTAAAATGATACATTTTCTCAGTTTAAAAATTTGATGTGTCATCTATGTTTTATTCTGAATAAATTATTGAAATTTGAAACTTCCACATCATTGCATTCTGTTTTTATTCAGTGTTCCAACTTTTTTGGAATCGGGTTTGTATATGCATATATATGGTGACTATTGTTCTATATTTTACTGCTATGAGTTCTCTGAAATTTAAAAGAAACACTAAAATATATTAAATGGGTAAAAAGGGTGTATTAAGTGTACAATACCTGTACAATTTATGTTTGAAAGAAAAATGTAAAGGAGAGTACCATGCACATGTTGCCTGTAAAAATATGTATATATATATATATATATATATATATATATATATATATATATATATATAGTTCAAGTTCAGTTTTATTTAAGCACGAAACAAAGCCCACCAAATTGCTGCACAGCAGACAGTAATATATAATGCAGAGAAAATCAGTTAACATACACAAACACTTCAAAACCCATACAACAACGAGAACAATTCAAAAGAATATATTACAGTACTATGTGCTATTTCTATGACTTAAACTCAGATAAAGTGGAAGCCATTCTGATGTGAACTGGTAAGTGAAGTGACGTGACATACAGCCAAGTATGTAGACCCATACTCAGAATTCGTGCCCATCCAAAGTGCACACACACAACAGGGAACACACACACTGTGAACACACAACCGGAGCAGTGGGCAGCCATTTATGCTGTGGCACCCAGGGAGCAGTTGTGGGTTCAATGCCTTGCTCACTGCACATGCACTCCCCCCACCTACAATTCCTGCCAGCCCGAGACTTGAACTCACAACCCTATGATTGCGAGTCCGACTCTCTAACCATTAGGCCATGACTTCCCCGTAATGTTGCTCCAGAGGGTGGGACCAGCCACTTCAAAGGCTCTAGATCCTTTGGTTTTAATCGGGTTCTAGGGGTCTGGAGCACAATTTGCTCTCTGATCTTAGTCCCCACGTCGAAGAATAGGGGTGGAGTAATTTAGACAAATAAAATGGAGCTTGATTGTGATTGTGGAAGTGATTAATAGACAGCACGGTTTTAAACAATTTAATAGTGAACTGGCAGCCAGTGCAATGATTGCAAGAGGGGAGTGGCATGATCAAACTTTTTACACCCCATCAAGAATCTAGTTGCTGCATTTTTAACTATTTGTAAATGAGAGATTGGGACTTTGATATACCATAATAGAGGGTGTTGCAATAATCCAGCTGAGACATAATAAAGGCATGGATAGCAACCTCTAGAGAGCTTTTTGAGAGAAATGACTTGATTTTAGAAAGGAAGCGAAGATGGAAAAAGCTAAATCCTACTACAGCACTAATTTGTTTATCAAATGTTAAGAAATTATCAAACACCACACCCAGATTTCGAACATTGGGAGAGATGTGAGATTAATACATTGTGCTTCTTTTTTATTGCTTAAGTGTGTTGAACTTGAATTTTCACGTTGTCCAGGTGTGAAAATACTTTCTCTTCAGCTGGAAACTTATTAATTTAGCTTTTGTTGTGAAAGGGCTTTTACATTTACCAAACAATATTACTTTTTATTTTAAAAACAAACAAGTAAGCCCTGTCCAGATTGAAAAAGTAACACAAAAGTAACAATGCATTACTTTCCATAAAAAGTAACTACTGTAAGTAACGTAATTAGTTACTTTTAAGGGAGTTACACAATATTGTAATGCATTATTTTTAAAAGTAACTTTCTCTGACACTGTCAGAAAGTGCAAATGAAGGAGTTTTAAAAAGTAGAAAAAAATAGAGCAGATATAATAACAGAGAAAAGTATTTTAGGAGTACAGTGACGCTTTTCAATAGGATCTAAAAAAAATAGAAAGCCTTCCTTCACAGCTCTCTGATATAAGGACAAACAATTCTTCAGAATATCAAAAGAGATTTGCAATTTGTCTTTTTTTCCATTTTCTTTCTGCTTTTTTGCAGGATTGTTTCAAGAAGCAAATGTTATTATCAATCCAAGGTTCTGATTTGGGTTTTAGTTTAAGATGCTTTAAAGGTACAATGGAATTTAATATGTTAGTCCAAACTTTATTTAAAGAATTGAAATGATGTTCAGCATCAAGATCAGCAAATGATAACTCAACAGTTTATTGTAAAGCTCAGTAAAATCTTTGCAAAAATGTGCCGAGTATATGCAAGTTTGTCTTATATCAGGAATCTCAGGAAGACATAATAAATACATTGGGAAGGTGGTCAGATATGAGGTATTCAGTCACTTCAAAGTCCGTATGGTTTATCAACCATAACTCCTTCCAGGACAGCCAGAAACCAAGGAGTTGTGATCAATTATCAGTTAAGCTTCACAGACCATATTGCTACAATGACCTGGTCCTGCCTTTGACTTGCATACAGGACGACCACTGGCCCGGCACCAGTATACCTAAACTCACTAGTTCAAACTTATGTGCCCTCCAGAAGCTTGTGTTTTTAAGGGGGAAGTCGTGGCCTAATGGTTAGAGGGTTGGACTCCCAATCGAAGGGTTGTGAGTTCTAGTCTCGGGCCGGACGGAATTGTAGGTGGGTGGAGTGCATGAACAGTTCTCTCTCCACCTTCAATACCATGACTTCCGAACCCCCAACTGCTCCCCGGGCGCCGCAGCATAAATGGGTGTGTGCTCACAGTGTGTGTGTGTGTTCACTGCTCTGTGTGTGTGCATTTCGGATGGGTTAAATGCAGAGCACAAATTCTGAGTATGGGTCACCATACTTGGCTGAATGTCACTGTCACTTTCACTTTCACTTTCACTTTTCACTTCACTTTCACTTGTGTTCTGCAAGTGAACAGTGCCTTGTGCTGCGATCCCAAAGAGGTTCAAAATCACTCTCAAAGACCATTTCCTGGACTGTTCCCAGCTGGTGGAATGACCTCCCAATCTCAATTCGAACAGCCGAGTCTTTACTAATTTCAGAAAATTCCACAAAAAACATTGAGATTCAAAGCTTGTATTTGTGGCAGAGGATAATAGATGACAGTAAAATTTAAAAGTTTTCCTTGTGATAATAGACAATCCTCTTCCCCTACCAGTAGATGTAGGTAAAAACAGTAATCTGCTGGAACAAGTTCAGAATAGAGGCTTACATTTAATTTCTTCACCCACAAATTTAGTAATAAACAAGAAGTCCAGATTGTAAGAGGACATAAAATCATTAAGAATGAAGGTCTTGTTAACCAGAGATTTACGGTGGATCAGCACCATTTTTGGAGAACACAGAGTGTTTTGTGAACCTGGGTTTTAATCACAGATTCAAGATTAGCAGGGTTTAGTCCCACCGCGTGACGCTAAAGGCTAATCCGAGGATATAAACGATCTTGAGAATCCGAAAAGGCCTGAGGGACCGGTGTATTGAGGCAAGGACAACAGGACCAGTAAACACCATATAAATAATCCATAGTCGAAGGAAAATAACATAAACTGGGTGGGACGCCAGTTTGCAGATAGGGTTTAAGTCTGATGATCACTCCTCCATGTTTCCCACAACTTCTCTGGCACTTTCTCAAGATGATGTCAAGCGGCCATTGACATAGGAAATCCAGAATTGTCTCATATAAAACTCCAGTGTGGGATGTCAACAAACTTTCCCAGATTAGTTTCAGAGACAACCATACAGCGACTACAAATGTCCATGAATGATTGACCATCATTAGTGGTAGTCTTGACATAGTTTAATGCTGTGAGAAACCATAAACAGCTCCTGTTGTAATTTCAGACAAAATCTCATTATGTATACAGACTGTATTTCACGAAGTTGCAACGCTCTCATGTCACTCATGTTTCAGCTATGTTGAATTGAAAAAAACTTGATAAAATATGTTGCAGTGCTTTTCATGTTTATCAAAAAAATACAGAGACTCTAATGGTGAAGCAGCACCTGTTACATTCAGTGACTTTCTGTTTCCTTATTAGGTCATCTTCCTTTTCTTGTTTGGTTAATTCACCTGATTTCTCAGTCATGTTTAATAACCCTATCTTTTGAGTTCCTCTTTGTTGATGTTCATATTGTATCCTAAGTTTATGTGTTGTATTATGTTGGATGTGCCCTTATTCTCACATGATTATTAAAAGTACCCTTTAGTATATCTTCTCCTGCCCTGAATTTTCTGTTTCTCCACTGGTTGTGAGTTCGAGTCTTGGGTCGGCAGGAATTGTAGGTGGGGGGAGTGCATGTACAGTGCTCTCTCCACCCTCAGTACCACAACTTAGGTGCCCTTGAGCAAGGCATCGAACCCCTAAATGGCTGCCCACTGCTCTGGGTGTGTGTTCACAGTGTGTGTGTGTTCACTGCTCTGTGTGTGTGCAATTAGGATGGGTTAAATGCAGAGCACAAATTCTGAGTATGGGTCACCATACTTGGCTGAATGTCACGTCACTTTAAAATTTTCCCAAAACCTGTCACGAGTAGGGCCACAACATCACCTCCATTCAAAATGTGAAACAAACACTCTTCAAATAGCATCCCATGTCTCCATGTCCACTGTCGTTTTCGATTTCCTTAACCTAAACTACAATCTTACATTACGCGCTTAGTTTTTCGTTGATTGGCCGGCTGTTTTGAGGCTGGAGGAAAACTGGGAGATAGGTCGCTATCTCAGACTGAGTACAGAAGTGAAACTAAATTGAGCAGAATTACGAAGTCTTACGTAGTCAGACTAGTGTTTTCCATCCTACAATCAATTTCAGATGTAAAAGATAACTAATTTTTGCAACTCATAAAAAAAATAATTTAGAGAAAGTTGAAGATGAGTGAACTGTTAGCATCAGTACAGTGTTAAATTCTGATTATGCATTATTTTAATGCATTTCAGAATTTCTGCAGCTAGAGGATTTCCCTGTGAAACTGTGTCACTAAATGTGCTTTTACCTGTGACCTTTCAAACTGAAACTTGGAGCAATTACGTGTGGACCTGAGGTGATTGTTTAAAGCCTGTGATGATCAATGAAGAATCTGCTGACACAAACAGAATCGTTCTCAGAAACCGTTTTCTCATTCTGGAGTGAAATTGCTGACTCTGAATTTAATTTAAGGAAAAGGAAAAGGCATACATCTTGTGTTTCATGCATGTCATCAGCAGTCCTTTTCTCAGCTTGCTTCTTAACTATCAATAAAGGAAGTGAACATTATTTACATAGGCAAAATAATTTGAGCTAACTTTTACATCCAGTCCAATGATTTGCACAATCAGGTGTAGGGAAATATTCACATGGATTAGTGCGGCCAAATGAGGACAAGATCACAGAAACCATGTGATCATGCTGCATTTGATTACCTGTGCCCTGAAGGACAAAACAGCTTATTCAAATTTGATCTGAGAAAACTTGAGAATGTTTACTGTATATTATATTATGTATTAACTTCAAAATATATTTAGCAAAGTACACATCCTCATTTCTGAACCAACACAATGTCCAAAACCCTAAAATCTATTGCCATATTATATGTAATATCTCATTAATATAACTACTGATGTAAAAAGGAACCAGAAGGAGTTTGTCTTTTTTTTTTAATTTATGAAAAACCACAGGGGAAATTATCAACAGTTCTCAAGCAACTCAATTCCACTATAAAACCATGAACCTGACAATCATGAGACTGGAAACCATTTGGTAATGATTTTAATCATATCGTGAAATATTTGTGTTGAAAACTTTAAAGAATGTCAAAATAACACAATTTGAAATCAATTCTATTGTAGGAAGATATATTTATTGTTTTAAATCTAGCCATGACCAAGTTTATAAGTGTATAAAGGTGTATTGGACATAATAGATTAACTCATGGAGATTTATTGGTTGGTGAGGAAGAACCAAAATGTCAGTATCGCAGTATCGCACGTGAGAGTGAAACATGTGCTTTTGGTGTGTGCAATATTTAATGTCATGAGACAAAGATTATCAACAGGACAACCTCTGTAGGACTTTTTTTTTTTACAACTTATTTCAAAAGTAAATTTAAAATATTTTTATAGAAATGTCTGTGTTATACTTTGTTATATAACTGTTATTAATTAATTTATGTTTGTTTGTATTTGTATTTTGTGTTCTACTATATGTTTAATGTATAATCTTTGCCATGAAATAGTCTGTGTGAAGCTGATGTGGCAATAAACTTCAATTGTCACAGAGCACTGATATTTTTGTCTTTTTATTTAGAGAGAAAAATAATTGCCATATTTGTAGTGCATCATGTACTAGAGATGCAGCATAGCCAGTTACACAGCTTTACAACACATTAAAGGTCATGTTCTTCGTGATCCCATGTTTTAAACTTTAGTTAGTGTGTAATGTTGTTGTTAGAGTATAAATAATTTCTGTAAAATTCTAAAGCTCAAAGTTCAGTGCCAAGCAAGATATTTTATTTAAAAGAATTCGGCTACAAAAAAAATGACTTGTTTGGACTACATCCCTTTAGTTCCTGCATTAATGACGTCACTAAAACAGTTTTTTGAATAACCTCCGCCCACATGAATTCACAAACAGGGGGCGTGGTCTTGTTGCTCTCCAACGGAGAAGAGGAAGAGCTGCGTTTGTGTTTGTCGCCGAGACAGCTAGTTTATTTTTTCTCGAACAGAAGTGCGATTGGGGTCGCTAGCTTCACTCAGTCGGGAGCCGTCGCGTTTAGGAGGACGATACAAGCTGTGACAGGAGGGTTTTTTGAGAGAGAGACGGCAGTTTGGCACAGCTATACTGTGACTGGACCGGAGATGGAAGAAGGAGATGGAAGAGGACTAGATAAGGAGAAAAGTGGTAAGGGAAAGCAGATAGGGAGTAAAATTGAAAATCAGAATAAGAAAGGGAAGGCAAATACACTAGGTATTAACAGTAACTCGGATTTCAGAGGAGAGGAGAGTGATATGTGTACTTTAGAAGAACGAGATGATAAAAAGTAATTATTAAGTTTAACCCTTTAGGCGCAAGAGGTTTTTTCCTAAAACGTTCGATTTTGACATCTTAATTTCAAAAGGCTATATCTTAAAATGTATAAAAGATAGAGACTTTCTGTCAATTATAAAAATATTAAGGATGATCCAATGTTTATGTAGGGATTACATTTCCCATCTAATTTGCATATTATGACGTCATAAGGGGGTGGCCATCTTGAATTATAGAATTTTCATGAAAAGTCACGTTTAAATAATAAAATGCAGCACTTCTTTCGCCCCAAAAATGCAACAATAACATGCATGCTAATTTCGCGATGAACACTCCGACCCCTGCAAACATTGTTCACACCTCTGACATTTGGCAAAGAACCATTTACATTGGGCAAAGGATTTACCATTTGTGCTTGGTGTAGGGGTATACTTTCACTTTCAGTATCACCGTCATCTTCTGAATGATGGTTAGAGAGTCGGACTCGCAATCAAAAGGTTGTGAGTTCGAGTCTCGGGCCGGCAGGAATTGTGGGTGGGGGGAGTGCATGTACAGTTTTCTCTCCCCCCTCAATACCACGACTTAGGTGCCCTTGAGCAAGGCATTGAACCCCCAACTGCTCCCCGGGTGCCGCAGCATAAATGGCTGCCCACTGCTCCGGGTGTGTGTGTTCACAGTGTGTGTGTGTGTTCACTGTTCAGTGTGTGTGCACTTCGGATAGGTTAAATGCAGAGCACAAATTCTGAGAATGGGTCACCATACTTGGCTGAATGTCACGTCACTTTCACTTTCACTTTTTTGAATGCAGATATTCCCCTTCAGAATCAGTGTCCGTGAATAGAAGTCCCAACACTTCCTTGCGGCTTTATTGAAGCTTTATTGATGCCATTAGGTAATAATAATAAATGACAATAATAATAATCTAATGCCAATACTAGCTGACGTTGACAATATTGGTCAGATAAAATGACTCACTCTCACACTAGCTCCGCTTTTTATCGCACTGATTCAATGCGCTCTAGCTCGAAGATTTTGTGTGGATTATGGGGGATGTGCGGTGATGAAGGAAGCAGTGCAGGTGCAGCAAGTAAGAGTGGGGCAGAAGGTATCATATGCAGAAGCAGTAAAAATGGTACGAAATCAGTCAGCAGGAAGTAGCAGTGGGGGTAGTGTGGAAGGTGAAACAAGGCAAGTAAAGGAGAATGAGGGGGAAATGATGATAGTCAATGTAAGGAAATTAGTGACATTTATAGCTGGTGTAATTAATGGAACAACAGAGGTAAAATCTAAGACCGAAAGGGTACAGTTGATAGTTATGGCAGCATCTTGATATAACCGGACTGACATGGGAAATAGTGAGAGATGATCTCAAGCAACAGTCTAGTCAGGATTCATGTGTTGGTTAATATTAATTATGTTTTTAATTATACAATGGAATGCCCGAAGCCTGATAGCAAATGGACAAGAGTTTAAATCTTTCATTGAGGGAATGGTGGAAAATCCAGATGTTATTTGTATTCAGGAAATGTGTCTTAATCCACATTTGGATTTTGTGATACAGGGATATGTAGGGGTTAGTCGAGATAGAAAAGAAGGTGGTGGGGGAGGGTGTATTACATTTATTAGACAGGGGCTTCCATATAGGATTCTGGGACTGGGAAAAGAGTTGAAATATGTGGTGGTGGAAGTGTGGATAGGGATGGACAGTATAGCAATAATTAACTTTTACAACCCATGTAGGAGATTGGATTTAAATTCAATGGATGGGGTTGAGGGACAGGATAGACAAAAGGTAGTATGGTGTGGGGACTTTAACACTCACAGCCCACTTTGGGGTGGAAAAATTATTAAAGGAGTGGCAGATTAAACCATTCCTAAGAGCTCTGGAATTAGGAGAAGGAAAGCAGTGTCATGGTGGACAGAGGAATGTAGAGGAGTAGTAAGGAATAGGAATAGGAATAGGGCTTTTAGGCAGTTGAGATGGACTCATATTTTGAGCATTTAATTCAATATAAAAGAGCTCAAGCATTAGTAAGAAAGACTGTTCGACAGGCTAAGAGAGATTATTGGCATCAGTTCTGAATGGAAGAAAGGAAGGGAAAGGACATTGAGGACATATCCTGGAGTCTTAAAAAAAAGAGCGGAAGTGGATGATGCATTGAGTGCACCATTTTCTAAGGCAGAGATGGAGAGAGCAATTAAGCGGGCAGGGATGACAGCACCAGGAGGAGATGAACTGTGTTATACTATGTTGATTTTTATGGGTGAGATTGCGTTAGGAAGACTGCTTAGATTGTATAATAGAGTATGGGAGGAAGGACAACTTCCAAAATGTTGGAAGGAAGCAATTTTAGTTCCTATTAGGAAACCAGGGAAAGATCCTTCGGAACCTAATAGTTATAGACCAATTGCACTGACATCCCATGTAGGTAAAATTATGGAACTTATGGTAACAGAGAGACTGGTCTATTTTTTGTAGAAAAGAGAATTGGGAAAGAACTATCTGATAGTTATATGGTAGAAAATGGAACACCTCAGGGTAGTGTTATCAGCCCACTGTTCTTTATCATCATGATAAATGATGTATTTTCAGATGTAGGGCCTGGGATTGGAAGATCGCTGTTTGCAGATGACGGGGCCTTGTGGAAGAGGGGAAGAAATATAAAATACACAGTAAGTAAAGTTCAAGAAGCAATAGAACAGGTAGAACGATGGTCAATGAGATGGGGTTTTAGATTTTCAAAAGAAAAATCTCAAGTGGATTTCTTTACAAGGAGAAAGATAGGGGAGGAAATTAATCTTAAATTATATGGACATGTTCTGGAGAAAGTAGAGTCGTTTAGGTTTTTGGGAATGGTTTAACATGGGCGGGTCACATAGAGAAAGTTTTAGTAAAGTGCAAAAAAGTATTAAATGTGATGAGGCAGGCAATCACTGATGGAGATGTTTCACTGATTAAGTCTGTTATAGATTATGGTTGTATAGCATATAGAGATGCAGCAAGAACTACACTGGCTAAACTGGAAGTAATACAAACTCAAGCACTTAGGATATGTAGTGGGGCGTTTCGGACATCACCTGTTGTGGCGTTGCAAGTAGAGGTGGGTGAGATGCCTTTACATTTAAGGAGGGAACAGTTAGCAGCTAACTATTGGGCAAACTTACAAGGACATGGTAGGTCCCACCCAACTAGAGTAGTAATGGAGGTTTGCTGGGAGCACGAAAGGGTTAAAAGTCAGAGTTTGGATGGGTATGTGGTGCTATTGGCCAAGACTTGGGTTTAGAGGGTATAGAATTTAGCCCAACCGTTCTGTTGCCTGTCAGACCACCATGGTTGTTTGTGGAACCTATAGTGGATCTGGAGTTATTAAATAGAAACTTAAAGAGTAGAGCAGAGATGGATTCAAAGAGGATTCAAACAAAGAGTTTTTTGTGAACATATGAATGAGGAGTTTAATGGGTATCTGGATATTTACACAGATGGGTCTAAAGATCCTAAATCTGGGCAAACAGGTGCTGCATTTGGAATACCAAAAATGGGAATTAAGGTACAGAAGAGACTGTCTGATAAAGTATCTGTATTTACAGTGGAATTGATGGGTATCTGGTTGGCTGTACAGTGGGTAGAAGAAACAAAACCAGATAAAGTAGTAATTTGCTCAGACTCTAGTGCAGTACTAAAGAGTTTGCAATCATTTAAGTCAAAATCAAGACTAGACATCGTGTATGAGGTACTAGAATGTTACACAAGGATTTCTCAGTTGGGGGTGAAGGTAAAATTTACATGGGTACCAGCTCATGTTGGTGTTAAAGGAAATGAAATGTTAGATGGTTTGGCAAAACAAGCCAGTAAAAGAGAAGATGTGGAAATATCAATCTTAATAAGTAAAACAGAGGCTAAAACAAAAATCTGGATGGAAATTATGAAAAAGTGGCAGAATGGTTGGGATAGAGCGGAGAAAGGGAGACATTTATATAGAATACAACAGAAGGTTGGGACATGGAGGATCACTGGAAGGAATCGAAGGGAAGAAATCATTTTTAATAGGTTAAGGATTGGCCATTGTGGGTTGAATAAGTGCTTACATATTTTAGGTAAGCATGTAACAGGACAATGTGAATTTTGTGGTAGTATTGAATCTGTTGAACACGTGGTACTTGAATGCCAAAAATATTATAGAGAAAGGATAAAGATGAAAGAGAACATAATGAATTTGGGGGTGCAAGGGAATTCACTCAAGGAACTTCTGGGATTCACTTCAAATGATATTAGTACACATATATTTACCTTCATGAAGGACACAGGAATAGCAAAGAGAATATAGATCACAATTTGGGAAATATTTATTATTTATTTAAAGGGTGGGGGAAGAAAGTTGGAAGTCTCCATTTTAGTTATAGTTTCTCTCTGTCTAGCTCCGGTTCACACTCCAGTACAGTAGGTGGCGGTAATGCACCATTGAAGTTGGATGCCAACCGCCGTTAAACATCAAAGAAGAAGAAGAAAAAGTATTTGTCGCCATGTCATCGAAACGCTTTTATTTTCATCTCGGAGTCCAATCACCTTTGTTTGGGCTTCCCAGGGATGCTGTACTTGTAGATTAACGGTTACAATTTATGTTTAACTCGGTTCCAGAAAATTATAATCCACATTTAAAACTATGTGCAGCACATTTTGCTGAGGACAGCTTCCTCAACACATAGGATTAAACTCACTGGTTAAATCCTATGTGCCCTCCAGAAGCTTGCGCTCTGCAAGTGAACAACGCCTTGTGGTGCCATCCCAAAGAAATTCAAAATCACTCTCACGGACCTTTTCCTGGACTGTGCCCAGCTGGTGGAATGACCTCCCAATCTCAATTCGTACAGTGGAGTCTTTACTCATTTTCAAGAAACATCTTAAGACTCATCTTTTTCGCCTGCACTTAACCTACTAACACCAGTACTTTTCCTTTTCTTGTCTTTTTCATTTAATTAAAAAAAAAAAAAAAAATTATATACACCTGGCTATGCGTTCTATACTAGACTAACTGAGACTTGTCATGGCACTTGTATTCTGTTGTTGTTCTCTTGTTGACCTGACTGCTTCTATTGTTCTCATTTGTAAGTCGCTTTGGATAAAAGCGTCTGCTAAATGATTAAATGTAAATGTAAATGTAAATATGGCTGTGAAAATGAATCTGCATTGTTAATCCTTTTGATCTTTTTTTTTAAGGACACTCAATTAAGGACACTCCTAGAAATTCTTATCAATCAATCAATCACCTTTATTTATATAGTGCTTTAAACAAAATACATTGCGCCAAAGCACTGAACAACATTCATTTGGAAAACAGTGTCTCAATAATGCAAAATGATAGTTAAAGGCAGTTCATCATTGAATTCATTGATGTCATCTCTGTTCAGTTGAAATAGTGTCTGTTTTAATTTGCAATCAAGTCAACGATATCGCTGTAGATGAAGTGACCCCAACTAAGCAAGCCAGAGGCGACAGCGGCAAGGAACCGAAACTCCATCGGTGACAGAATGGAGAAAAAAACCTTGGGAGAAACCAGGCTCAGTTGGGGGGCCAGTTCTCCTCTGACCAGACGAAACCAGTAGTTCAATTCCAGGCTGCAGCAAAGTCAGATTGTGCAGAAGAATCATCTGTTTCCTGTGGTCTTGTCCTGGTGCTCCTCTGAGACAAGGTCTTTACAGGGGATCTGTATCTGGGGCTCTAGTTGTCCTGGTCTCCGCTGTCTTTCAGGGCAGTAGAGGTCCTTTCTAGGTGCTGATTCACCATCTGGTCTGGATACGTACTGGATCCGGGTGACTGCAGTGACCCTCTGATCTGGACACAGACTGGATCTGGTGGCCACGGTGACCTCGGAACAAGAGAGAAACAGACAAATATTAGCGTAGATGCCATTCTTCTAATGATGTAGAAAGTACATAGGGTGTTATGTGAAGTGTTCCGGTTCCAGTTTACCTAATTAATGCAGCCTAAAAATCCTTTAACGGATTTGGATATTAAAAGCATATTAGTATGTTATGTGTATGCCAGGTTAAAGAGATGGGTCTTTAATCTAGATTTAAACTGCAAGAGTGTGTCTGCCTCCCGAACAATGTTAGGTAGGTTATTCCAGAGTTTAGGCGCCAAATAGGAAAAGGATCTGCCGCCCGCAGTTGATTTTGATATTCTAGGTATTATCAAATTGCCTGAGTTTTGAGAACGTAGCGGACGTAGAGGAGTATAATGTAAAAGGAGCTCATTCAAATACTGAGGTGCTAAACCATTCAGGGCTTTATAAGTAATAAGCAATATTTTAAAATCTATACGATGTTTGATAGGGAGCCAGTGCAGTGTGGACAGGACCGGGCTAATATGGTCATACTTCCTGGTTCTAGTAAGAACTCTTGCTGCTGCATTTTGGACTAGCTGTAGTTTGTTTACCAAGCGTGCAGAACAACCACCCAATAAAGCATTACAATAGTCTAACCTTGAAGTCATAAATGCATGGATTAACATTTCTGCATTTGACATTGAGAGCATAGGCCGTAATTTAGATATATTTTTGAGATGGAAAAATGCAGTTTTACAAATGCTAGAAACGTGGCTTTCTAAGGAAAGATTGCGATCAAGTAGCACACCTAGGTTCCTAACTGATGACGAAGAATTGACAGAGCAACCATCAAGTCTTAGACAGTGTTCTAGGTTATTACAAGTAGAGTTTTTAGGCCCTATGATTAACACCTCTGTTTTTTCTGAATTTAGCAGTAAGAAATTACTCGTCATCCATTTTTTTATATCGACTATGCATTCCATTAGTTTTTCAAATTGGTGTGTTTCACCGGGCTGCGAGGAAATATAGAGCTGCGTATCATCAGCATAACAGTGAAAGCTAACACCATGTTTCCTGATGATATCTCCCAAGGGTAACATATAAAGCGTGAAGAGTAGCGGCCCTAGAACTGAGCCTTGAGGTACTCCATACTGCACTTGTGATCGATATGATACATCTTCATTCACTGCTACGAACTGATGGCGGTCATATAAGTACGATTTAAACCATGCTAATGCACTTCCACTGATGCCAACAAAGTGTTCAAGTCTATGCAAAAGAAGATATTTTTTTATGAGTAAAATATCTCTGAAGTATATTCCCATTCATATTCACAATTTTGAGCACTCCAGGGTGATTATGAACATGAAATTATCAAGCCATTGCTTCCTGTTTCCCAGAAATATAAAGAGGAGGGGAAACAAAAACAAATTCCCTTAATCATCCATCACAATGAGAAAAAAATGTGCAGCAAAAAAGGATTGAGCTTCTCAAACTAGTGAATTAGTGAAGTGGCTTTAAGAATTCAATTCAATTCAATTCAAGTTTATTTGTATAGCGCTTTTTACAACACGAATCGTTACAAAGCAACTTTACAGAAACTTATGTTTCTACAATATTTA
Organism: Carassius auratus; assembly: GCF_003368295.1. Lineage (NCBI taxonomy): Eukaryota > Metazoa > Chordata > Actinopteri > Cypriniformes > Cyprinidae > Carassius > Carassius auratus. The sequence continues at coordinate 142,073 of NW_020528307.1, read as the reverse complement.
GAAGTAGCTTATGGTGGTGACTGTCAGTTTGTGCACGTTTGACAGGATTTTTAGAAAAAATTAATACAAGACGTAGTCAGCTAGACGATGAACATTATTAATATTATTAATTAATAATTGTTATATGATGCAGTCACACGTGTAGCAATATTAGTTAGTTCTGTTGTTGATTCAGGGTTAGCATCATCTGAGGTCCTCTGAGGGTCGGCATCATCTCTTCTTAGGTATTCTGGATCCAGACTGGAGCTTGTGTAAATCCTAGTTACCACGGGATGTAAATATCTATCTATGTGGCAAAAACATAGAAACAAACTAGAGACATCATTAGCATAGCTGCTGATCCAACAAACTCAAATTAGTTTAACCCAAGCTAATGAATAAACATGCACATTTGATCAGATGCACCTACACTCACAATTTAAGAGATACATTATTTGAATGCTTGGCGAAAGAGATGCGTTTTTAATCTAGATTTAAACCGAGAGAGTGTGTCTGAACCCCGAACATTACCAGGAAGGCTATTCCAGAGTTTGGGAGCCAAATGTGAAAAAGCGTTTTGTGACCTTAGGGTGCGTGATGGGTTGTAGCGTGGTAGAAGGCTAGTTAGGAATGCAGGAGCTAAACCATTTAGGGCCTTATAGGTAAGTAATAATAATTAGTAACTGATACAGAACTTAATAGGTAGCCAGTGCAGAGACTGTAAAATTGGAGTAATATGATCATATTTTCTTGACCTGGTAAGGACTCTAGCTGCTGCATTTTGGACTACCTGTAGCTTGTTTATTGACGAAGCAGGACAACCACCTAGAAGTGCATTACAATAGTCTAGTCTAGAGGTCATGAATGCATGAACTAGCTTTTCTGCATCAGAAGTTTGGCAATGTTTCTAAGATGGAAGAATGCTGTTTTTGTAACATTGGAAATATGATTTTCAAAAGACAAATTGTTGTCTAATATGACACCCAGATTTCTGACTGTAGAGGAAGTAAGAAGTACATCCGACTAGTTGCAGAGTGTAATCTACAAGATTCTATGTAGTGTTTTTTTTTGGTCCAATAATTAATATCTCTGTCTTATCTGAATTTAATTGGAGAAAATTATTTGTCATCCAATCTTTCACATTTTTAACACATTCTGTTAGCTTAGATAATTGAGAAGTTTCATCTGGTCTCGTTGAGATATTTAGCTGAGTATCATCAGCATAACAGTGGTAGCTAATTCCGTATTTTTTAATAATATTACCAAGGGGCAACATGTATATTGAAAATAGAAGGGGACCTAGGACGGATCCTTGTGGTACTCCATATTTTACTGATGATAAATGAGATGACACCCCATTTAAGTAAACAAAATGGAAACGATCAAACAGGTAGGATCTAAACCTGTCACAGTGTCTGGGTTGTGTTCCCTGGGGTTCCACTAGATGTCCTCCTTTCTCACAGTGTCTGCCACCAGATCATTTCCTGTTCCCTTATTTGGTCACCTTCCTCCTAGTTGTGTAATTGATTGTTTCCCCACCTGTCTCCTGTTTCCTCATTATCCTTCTGTGTATAAATAACCAGTCTGTCTTAGTCTGTGTCACGGAGTCCTTGTTTAATGTCAGTGTATTATTCATGTCCGTCATCCTTGCCTTGTCTTGCCTTGTCTTGCCTTGTCTTGCCTTGTCTTGTCTTGTCTTGTCTTGCCTTGTCTTGCCTTGTCTTGCCTTGCTTTGCCTTGCTTTGCCTTGCTTTGCCTGGCTTTGCCTGGCTTTGCCTGGCTTTGCCTTGCTTTGCCTGGCTTTGCCTGGCTTTGCCTTGCTTTGCCTTGCCCCGTGTTCGTGTCCTGTTTATGTTCCGATTTGGATTCTCTGGTTTTGACCCTGCATGGACTGTTACCTCTCTGGATTATCCCTTAAATAAATGATGCTTACCTGCAATTGGATCTCTCGCCGTGTTTCAACCTTCACGTAACGTGACAGAAGGACTCCGTCACAAAGAGAACCAGTGGTATGTCATTTTTCCGTTCCCCAGCCAAGATGGCGGAGAGGCGAGCCAGATATCTGAGGTTAATCGCCCTCTGCCAAGAGGACAATGAAGTGGGTGCCCTGGCTCAGGTGTTCTGGTCCCTGGCAGAGGGCATGGGGTACAACGACATGGTCCTTAAAGATTATTTTAATGGCGGTCTGGATGATCCAGTGTCTCTGGAGGAGATGGCGCAGGTAGAGACACTGGAATTCAGGGAATTCGTGCGCTACCTGCAGCATCGGGGTCGGTGGGATGCCCCAGCCACTCCTGTCTCTTCCAGCGGGGTGGTCGTCAGCCCAGCGCCACAGCACAAGATGGCCGCCAGCTTAGAGCCACAGCACAAGATGGCCGCCAGCCCAGCGCCACAACACAAGATGGCCACCAACTTAGAGCCACAGCACAAGATGGCCGCCAGCTTAGAGCCACAGCACAAGATGGCTGACCCAACGTCTGAGTCGCCAGTCAAGGTGCCCCCGACTCGCCATCGTAGAGGGCGGAGGAAGAGGGGACAGGATTCTACCGTTCCTCAAAGCCTGGAGAACGTTCCCGAGCGGCCTGCTGCCGTCCAGGAGGACGTTCTGGAGCGGGCCGCTGCCGTCCAGGAGGACGTTCCCGAGCGGGCCGCTGTCGTCCAGGAGGACGTTCCCGAGCCGGCCGCTGCCGTCCAGGAGGACATTCACGAGCAGACCGCTGCCGTCCCCGAGGCGGTACCCGAGGCGGTGCCCGATGCTGTTCCAGTGACCGAGGTGGTGTCCGATGCCGAGGCGGTGCCCGAGGTCATTCCCGATGCGGTAACCGATGCTGTTCCGGAGACCGAGGCGGTGCCGGATGACGAGGCGGTGCCCGAGGCTGTTCCTGTGATCGAGGCGAGGCTCGATGCTGTTCCGAAGGCCGAGGTGGTGCCCGATGTCGAGGCGGTGCTCGATGCTGTTCCGGAGTCGGGTCAGGTTCCAGTGGACTCTCCGGAGTCGGGTCAGGTTCCGGTGGACTCTCCGGAGTCGAGTCAGGTTCTGGTGGACCCTCCAGAACCAAGTCAAGTCACTGGGTGGTCTGCTGCTCCGTCCTGGGGGACTCCGGCCTCAACCACGGGGGCGTGTGGGTCATCTGCTCCGCCCTGGGGGACTCCGACGTTGACCACGAGGACGTGGTGGTCGTCCGCTCCGCCCTGGGGGACTCTGGCGTCGACCACGAGGACGTGGTGGTCTTCCGCTCCGCCCTGGAGGGCTCTGGCTCTGACCACACGGATATGGTGGTCATCCGCTCCGCCCTGGGCGACTCTGGCGGTGACCACAAGGCCGCGGCAGTCTTCCGCTCCGCCCTGGAGGACTCTGGCTTTGACCACATGGCTGTGGTGGTCTTTCGCTCCACCCTGGAGGTCGCTGGCTTTGACCACACGGCTGTGGTGGTCCTCTGCTCCATCCTGGTGGGCGCTTCAACATGCCCTTCTTGGATTTCTGTCTGATGTTCTTGATTTCTGTTTTTTTGCGGTCTGTTCCCCCCAGTTAGTCTTGCCCTCCATCCCTCCCCCTGAACCTCCTCCGTTCCTCCTCCCTCCTGGTTCTCCCTATTTTATGTTACATTTCTGGTGTTTATTCCCCATGTTTTTCTTTTCCGGCCCTCTGAGCCTCCACCTGTCCGCCTCCCTCCTGGTCTCTGTGTTGTGTCTTGTCTTGGAGCGTCTGGGAGCCGCTCCGTAGAGGGGGGGGGTGTACTGTCACAGTGTCTGGGTTGTGTTCCCTGGGGTTCCACTAGATGTCCTCCTTTCTCACGGTGTCTGTCACCAGATCACTTCCTGTTCCCTTATTTGGTCACCTTCCTCCTTGTTGTGTAATTGATTGTTTCCCCACCTGTCTCCTGTTTTCTCATTATCCTTCTGTGTATAAATACCCAGTCTGTCTTAGTCTGTGTCATGGAGTCCTTGTTTAATGTCAGTGTATTATTCATGTCCGTCATCCTTGCCTTGTCTTGCCTTGCTTTGCCTTGCCCCGTGTTCGTGTCCTGTTTATGTTCCGATTTGGATTCTCTGGTTTTGACCCTGCATGGACTGTTACCTCTCTGGATTATCCCTTAAATAAATCATGCTTACCTGCAATTGGTTCTCTCGCCGTGTTCACGTAACGTGACAAAACCATCTTAGAGCCTGCCCTTGAATACCTGTATAGTTTTGTAATCGATCTATGAGTATGTCATGATCTATGGTGTCGAACGCAGCACTAAGATCAAGTAAGACTAGAAATGAGATGCAGCCTTGATCTGACGCAAGGAGCAGGTCATTTGTAATTTTAACAGTTTCTGTGCTATGGTGGGGCCTGAAACCTGACTGAAATTCTTCATACAGATCATTTTTATGCAGGAAGGTGCTCAATTGAGCAGACAAAACTTTTTCTAAAATTTTAGACATAAATGGAAGATTTGAAATAGGCCTATAATTTGCCAGTACGCTAGGATCTAGTTTTGGTTTCTTAATAAGAGGCTTGATAACCGCCAGCTTGAATGGTTTTGGGACGTGACCTAAAGATAACGACAAGTAAATGATATTGAGAAGCGGTTCTTCGGCTACAGGTAACAACTCTTTAAGTAATTTAATGGGTACAGGATCTAATAAACATGTTGTTGGTTTAGATACAGTGATACGTTTATTTAAAAAGATTCAAACATTCACTGATGCTCCAGAAGGAAACAAGATGCATTAAGCAACAGAAGATACTTGTATGTTTCCCGGTACACAAATTGAGTACAATTTACCTTGATCTTCAAATTCCAAAAGTTTTCACCCCCCAGCTCTTAATGCATCTTGTTTCCTTCTGGAGCATCAGTGAATGCTTGAATCTTTTTAAATAATTGTGTTGGAGTGCCTCCATTGTCCTCAGTGTGAAAAGATGGATCTAAAAATCATAAAGTCACTGCTGGAAATGGTTCAAAATGGAAGCTTTAGCCTAAGTTCTGCCAGGAAGACTCAATCACTTCGTCACTAATTACCTTCATCATTATCAAATCACGTCTTTATACTCCTGTATAAAAGATCGTACTTACACATGTTTGAGTTCGCAAATGCCGACGCGACAACAAATGCCAACGCGACAACAACCGCAGATTCCGACGCGATTGTACTTGCTCAAGCTGTTGTGTTTCTTCATCTACTTGCTGTAATTAAGTTCGTGCCCCGCAAACTATCTAGAGTTTGACGTTCCTCTAAGATGCACACGGGATCGTTGGCTCGTGTGGCGGCGATTATCTGCAGTCGTTTGTGTTGGATGATTTACATGCTTTTCTCGGCAGAGGATGTGAACATTGGCGGAGTTCCGTGTGCTTCCAGGCCAGGGTTGCCAGGTTCTCAAAACCGCCAGTTACTACTATATAAAAAAAAATAGAATTCACATTCTAGGGGCTATATATAACACTATTGGGGTCACCTCAAACCCAGGACAGAAAAGGCAACCCACAAAAAAAAAAAAAAAAAAAAAAAAATACGGTCTTGGCAACGCTGGTGCTTTCCAAGATGTCGCGTCAGTGCTGCTTGGGTCTCAACACCTGAAAAGACTTTGGTCTCAATCAACAAATATTCATCTGTACGCTCACGTGAACCTGCACGAATGAAGTCTCTCCGGACCAGCAGACAGAATTAAGGCTGCCGGTCTCTTCGGCATCTCGCCTCCATCACTTCACAAGTCTACAGCATCATAAGTATCATTTCGTTCTATGCACTTGCGGCGCCTGGGCATTAATTTATTCTCTGTAAGGATTTATACTTACACGTTCAAATAAAGCACTGGGCGTTTCGTGCTTGTTTATCTAGCAGACTTGCACAGCATAATTAAGATGTTGATCATAGTGTATGCAATTTTCTGAATAACTTCTTCGTAATGAGGCACTTTAAGGCTCATCATAAACGCTACAATCTTTATACTGATAAAGATTTTTCGCATTTCATAACAAAAAAAAAAAAAAAAAAAAAAAAGTTGTCTAGCACACTTGAGATTCGCTGTTTTAATCCTATGCTTTAATATTTGTTTATTCAGTCTTTCATTTGCGTTATTCCTGAAAAGTTCATACTCTAATGGGATTCTATGGTTGCAGATGCAGGGAACCGCTGCTCTCACCTCATCTTTACATGGCTTACTCTTGGGCTAGTGAATTATGAACACTGGATCTACCAAGCTGATGCGTACATGGACCCTTCTTTTGAGTCGTAGGTAAGATTCGGCTCAATGCTCAGTCAGCAGGCATACATTACTCCACGTGACACGAGTTGCTGCTGACCTTATTTCAGAGTAGTGACATATCTCCAGTTTAAACCGAATATTAATTAGCAGGCATGGTTTGTTTGCACTCCTGGTCTCCGTCTCAAGGCGCGGTCACACTAGACTTTAAACATGCGAAATTATTTCGAACGCCACTCGAATATGGGCGGGAGCAAGATAAAATAGTCTCCCCTCAATTATCACAAGATGGATTATTATGTTTTCTAGCACTGTGTCTTTTGCAACGGCGTCGAAAGCGTTTTATTATATTGTAACGTTACTCTGTATCTCTCTATAAATATATACACCCTAAGGGGAGGAGGGGGAGAAGAAAGAGAGAGGAAAAAAAAAAAAAATAAATAAATAAATAAAACGTTGTCATTCCAATGTATCACCTGTTCCCGTCGACACTACAAACCATGCAGCTTCTTTTCTTTTATAAATCTTTTAATGTATTATAAAATAGGACGCTGCGCAACAGCTAAAGTTATATAGCGCTTCCTTTTTTGAATTTTTGTACAGAGAGGTCATGCAGCAATGTATCGCTCTTCTACTGGTCCACATCCTCACGTTATGCAAATTCCCTGGTCAGAGTTCACCAAACTTGAACTTTGGAACGCAGCGAAATGCAAAATTTTTTGCATAAGCTTGCGTTTCCGGTCCGACGCATTCGCATGCGTATGAATGGAAGTCAATGGAGAGAAAAGTGCAGTGTGACCGCCCATCACTCATAACTAACTAACGGCTGGAGGGGCGCGTTAAGTAGGTTCTGCTCATGCTGTCAAACTGACGTCATCAGAAAAATTATTCGTTACAGGGTGGAAATATTCAGAATTTGATAAGATTGCTAAGACAAACAATGTTTAATTGTTTACATCAAGATTAGCAATGTGTGCTAGTAAGCTTAAGTCACTTCGATTTATGCGTATTTTAAACTTAACCTCTGATACCTCAACTTATTATTATTATTAATAAAAAAAAAAAAAAAAACTGGGGAGTGACAGTTAAGGGGTTAAGCTACAATCAAGGCTTGTTTATATTCGCGCATCTACTGGTGTTGGTTCATCACTCTTACTCGGCTGTTGCGGCTTTCACTTTACACTTTTAATCTTTCAGACAGCTGTGCCCTCAGCAACCCGGATTCTTCAGTCTGCCCTCCGTTAGCAGACATAATACTAAACGAAGTGCTTCCGTCAGCTGGAAATCACATTTCTAAGGCGTCGCTCCCTCTACAATCAAGCCTACACGTTTGAATGGTCCGCTTCTAATGTTTTTCCTTCCAATTTTTGCGTTCCTATTCTAATTTCGACCGTTGCTCCTTTCTTGTCTTAAAAAATAATACAAAAATAAAAAATAAAATAAACAAAATAAATTTAAAAAAAATCGCAATCTTAATTTCTTTATTCGCAGACTCCTTGCCAGCATCTAATCCACGCTAAATTTTATAATCTAATTTTCAAGCCTTTTGGTTATTCAGTTCTATTACTACTTGAGGGGTTAGCTAAATCTTCCAACAAATTAAAGACAAATGTCTGCCTATTACCCTGCCCATATTGCAAATTAATTACTTCCATCTGCTACGGCCTTCCTTCGAAGTACCTCAATATTCTTCTGGAGGCAGTGTTTATCTGCCTTCTACAGGTTATGCTTCCAGGGGAATTCACTTCAAACCAATCAATTTGATCCTGCTCGCGGCATTCCTTCAGATCTATGATTCGGACCAAAAATTCTTCACACTCTCCTCAAGCACTCAAAAACCGATGTGCAAGGTTCTGGTGTCACCTTAACAATTCTAAAATCAATAATCCCCTGTCCCTTCTCTGCATGGTGAAATTTCTTAAAAATCCGACCTAGAATTTCTAAAACGCACCAGCTCTATTTTTCCTAACGGAGCCCCCTTTCCAAGGCTGTTTAGAACTCACTTAACCACTGTTCTCAAAGCTGCAGTCTATCTACTGGCCATTCATTCAAAATTGGGGCAGCTACTTCAGCAGCTGAATGAGGGATCTCTACATCAGCTGTTAAGATCATGGGCAGATGGTCTTCCTAAGCATTTGAATCATACATCAGACCTGATTCAAAACCATTATTGAAGCTCAGCAAGCTCTCCTGTAACTAATCAGGTAAATTCATGCAATTACTGGTGGTGGTGTTACTATATCTGTATGGTCTATCAAGGCCTGTACATGTCTGGCCTTTGTGGCTATTTCTGTATGGTCTTTTGAGGCCTGTCTGTGTCTGCCTATCGTGGCTATTTCTGCACGGTCTATCGAGACCTGTCCGTGTCCGGCTATCATGGCTATTTTTCTGTATGGTCTATCAAGGCCTGTCCCATGTCTGCCTATTGTGGCTGTCTGTGTCTGCCTATCGTGGCTATTTCTGCACGGTCTATCGAGACCTGTCCGTGTCCGGCTATCATGGCTATTTTTCTGTATGGTCTATCAAGGCCTGTCCCATGTCTGCCTATTGTGGCTGTCTTTGTCTGCATATCGTGGCTATTTCTGTACGGTCTATCGAGGCCTATCTGTGTCTGGCTATAATGGCTATTTCTGTATGGCCTATCGTGGCTGTCTGTGTCTGGCCTATTGTGGCTATTTCTGTACGGCCTATCAAGGCCTGTCCGTGTCCGGCCATCATGGCTATTTTTCTGTACGGTCTATTGAGGCCTGTCCTGTGTCTGCCTATTGTGGCTATTTCTGTACGGCCTATTGAGGCCTGTCTGCGTCTGTCATTGTGGCTGTCTGCGTCTGGCCTATCGTGGCTATTTATGTACGGTCTATCGAGGCCTGTCTGCGTCTGCCTATCGTGGCTAATCATGGTCTATCGAGGCCTGTCTTGCGTCTGCCTATTGTGGCTGTCTGCGTCTGGCCTATTGTGGCTATTTATGTACGGTCTATCGAGGCCTGTCTGTGTGGCTATCAAGGCTATTTCTGTACGGTCTATCGAGGCCTGTCCGTGTCTGCCTATCGTGGCTGTCTGCGTCTGGCCTATTGTGGCTATTTCCGTTGGTCTATCGAGGCCTGTCCGTGTCTGGCTATCATGGCTATTTTTCTGTATGGTCTATCAAGGCCTATCTGTGTCTGGCCATCATGGCTATTTCTGTACGGTCTATCGAGGCCTGTCTGCGTCTGCCTATTGTGGCTGTCTGCGTCTGGCCTATCGTGGCTATTTATGTATGGTCTATCGAGGCCTGTCTGTGTCTGGCTATCATGGCTATTTTTCTGAACGGTCTATCGAGGCTGTCTGTGTTCTGCCTATCATGGCTATTCTGTTTGGTCTATCGAGGCCTGTCTGCGTCTGCCTACCGTGGCTGTCTGCGTGAGGCCTATCGTGGCTATTTATGTTGGTCTATCAGGGCCTGTCTGTGTCTGCCTATCGTGGCTATTTCTGTTGGTCTATTGAGGCCTGTCTGTGTCTGCCTACCGTGGCTGTCTGCGTGAGGCCTATCGTGGCTATTTCTGTTGGTCTATCGAGGCCTGTCTGTGTCTGCCTTTCGTGGCTATTTCTGTTGGTCTATCGTGGCTGTCTGCGTCTGGCCTATCGTGGCTATTTATGTACGGTCTATTGGGGCCTGTCTGTGTCTGCCTATCGTGGCTGTCTGCATCTGGCCTATCGGGCTATTTATGTTCGGCCAATTGGGGCCTGTCCGCGTTTGCCTATCGTGGCTGTCTGCGTCTGGCCTATCGTGGCTATTTATGTTCGGCCTATCGGGGCCTGTCCGTGTCTGCCTATCATGGCTATTTCTGTTGGTCTATCGAGGCCTGTCTGTGTCGGCCTATCGTGGCTATTTCTGTTGGTCTATCGAGGCATGTCTGTGTCTGCCTTTCGTGGCTATTTCTGTTGGTCTATCGAGGCCTGTCTGTGTCTGCCTATCGTGGCTATTTCTGTTGGTCTATCGAGGCCTGTTTGTGCCTGCCTATCGTGGCTGTCTGTGTCTGCCTATCGTGGCTATTTCTGTTGGTCTATCGAGGCCTATCTGTGTCTGGCCATCATGGCTATTTCTGTACGGTCTATCGAGGCCTGTCTGCGTCTGCCTATTGTGGCTGTCTGCGTCTGGCCTATCGTGGCTATTTATGTATGGTCTATCGAGGCCTGTCTGTGTCTGGCTATCATGGCTATTTTTCTGTACGGTCTATCGAGGCTGTCTGTGTTCTGCCTATCATGGCTATTCTGTATGGTCTATCGAGGCCTGTCTGCGTCTGCCTATCGTGGCTGTCTGCGTCTGGCCTATCGTGGCCATTTCTGTTGGTCTATTGAGGCCTGTCTGTGTCTGCCTACCGTGGCTGTCTGCGTGAGGCCTATCGTGGCTATTTATGTTGGTCTATCGGGGCCTGTCTGTGTCTGCCTATCGTGGCTGTCTGCGTCTGGCCTATCGGGCTATTTATGTTCGGCCAATTGGGGCCTGTCCGCGTTTGCCTATCGTGGCTGTCCGCGTCTGGCCTATTGTGGCTATTTATGTTCGGCCTATCGGGGCCTGTCCATGTCTGTCTATCATGGCTATTTCTGTGGGTCTATCGAGGCCTGTCTGTGTCTGCCTATCGTGGCTATTTCTGTTGGTCTATCGAGGCCTGTCTGTGTCTGCCTATCGTGGCTATTTCTGTTGGTCTATCGAGGCCTGTCCGTGTCTGCCTATCATGGCTATTTCTGTGGGTCTATCGTGGCTGTCTGTGTCTGCCTATCGTGGCTATTTCTGTTGGTCTATCGAGGCCTGTCCGTGCCTGCCTATCGTGGCTATTTCTGTGGGTCTATCGTGGCTGTCTGTGTCTGCCTATCGTGGCTATTTCTGTTGGTCTATCGAGGCCTGTCCGTGTCTGCCTATCATGGCTATTTCTGTGGGTCTATCGTGGCTGTCTGTGTCTGCCTATCGTGGCTATTTCTGTTGGTCTATCGAGGCCTGTCCGTGTCTGCCTATCATGGCTATTTCTGTGGGCCTATCGTGGCTGTCTGTGTCTGCCTATCGTTGATGTCTGTGTCTGGCCTATTGCGGCTATTTCTGTAAAAAACTTAAGAAGTTTAATCTAACGTCATTATACTGGTCATGCTAACTCTCTTTCTATTTCTTCCAGGAACCTTAGGATTCACAACTGGTGGGTATACTTAATCTATTTTTGGGGGGAAGGCTGGCCCCGTCTGGAGGTCTCATAATCCAACTAATTTTGGGGGTCTGCTGCGCCCCTGCCTTCGTCTTCAGGCAGGAAATGCAGATTCGCTACCCTCGGATTACGAACCATGGACGGGGCCTTCCGCCAAAGAAATTTATAATTGTGCTCGCTGAGCTGTCAATAAATGTATGCTTCGTACATTCCTCTATCTCCCGAGTCTTTCTGGTAGAAATGGAAGCTTTAGCCTAAGTTCTGCCAGGAAGACTCAATCACTTCGTCACTAATTACCTTCATCATTATCCAATCACGTCTTTATACTCCTGTATAAATGATCGTACTTACACATGTTTGAGTTCGCAGATGCCGACGCGACAACAACCTCCACCCTCCCCACCACCACCAGGATGGTCCTGTCCTTACCTTCCAGGGGGGTCTGCTGCGCCCCTGCCTTCGTCTTCAGGCAGGAAATGCAGATTCGCTACCCTCGGATTACGAACCATGGACGGGGCCTTCCGCCAAAGAAATTTATAATTGTGCTTGCTGAGCTGTCAATAAATATATGCTTCGTACATTCCTCTATCTCCCGAGTCTTTCTGGTAGAACATGCAAAAAACTGAAGAATCTTCAGGACCTTAAAGATTTTTCTGAAGAACGCTGCTCAGTTTAACTGTTCAGAACAAACAAGGGACTCATGCACAACCATCACAAAACAGAATGACAGTCGAGGATCATCAGGTAAAACAGAACACAGTATTAAGAACCAAGGGTTCCCAAACTTTTGAGTGGGGTTATTTTAATAATATCAGCAATTTTTTTTGTCTTGTGGACTAAATGTTAACATCTTTTATGTAAAATATCTTACTCGGGACAGTACTAAATAAAAAATAACAGTATGTTAGTATGATCTCTCTTATTTTTTTAAAATTACTCACATTTTCACAGATTCTGCAAGGGGTGCCCAAACTTTCGAGGCACACTGTGTGTGTATATATATATATATATATATATATATATATATATATATATATATATATATATATATGTACTTACATAATATACATAATATATATATATGTGTGTGTGTGTGTGTGTGTGTAAAGACCTCTAACACTAGCTTGCTCTACTCTTTTTTTATTCTATTTGTTTTCTTTTTATTTATTATATTATTTAAAAGCCCATGCTACATGGATACAAGTTCCTCATCAGCATGTTCCTTAACCAGATTTCAGACTAACCCATGGTGGAGGGTGGCTCTGAGTTCTGTGTACAGAGTAAGTAGCTTCGCGATTACAAACAGACCAGAATGCTGTCTAGAACAAGTAAATGGAGCAGAGATTTGCATCGGAAACTCTCTGGAGAACAACAGCAACAACAATCCCTGTGAGATCCTCTTTTGGTGGCTTAATATCCATAAAAATCCCTGAAAAAACACATAAAAAAGACTAATTATCTAAATGAGGTTTTCTGTGTCTATCTTCAGATGCGCTGTGATTTCTAGCATTCCAGCTGGTGTTTCCTCCACCTACATATGTAACGATATGGAGGGTCGATACATGAATCTGATCATTCCTGGAGATTCAAGGATTCTTACTCTGTGTGAGGTGGAGGTCTATGGAGAAGGTGTGATCAAACATGGAAAATAAAGCTATAAATGAATGAAATTACTCATTTTGGGCTGTTGATTCCAAAACTAGTGTCTGTTTTTCTTAAACTTCACACAAGATATGATGCTTTTTATAACATTTTTTCTTTTGAGAACCATTTGCAAGGTGAAGAAGTCTTGTATTTTGTCTTAATCAGCAGAAAAACAGCACAAACACATGACTCATGTCTGAATCTGAGCCACATTACAACCATTTGTTCAATTCTCAACCCATTTTCACGTATGTGACTATTTTATACCTAATCTTGATTTCAATTATTGCCAGCAACAGAAGAAAATGCAAAGACGAGACAGATTTTCTGCTATATCTGTACACTAACAAAGTTAATGAAAAACATTTTTATTCACTTATGTTTATAAAAAGTAAAATGGTTTTCTGACTAAATTTCATAATACGTACATCCTAAATACTTTTGTCATTAAAACCAAAACTTTGACATTTGACTGCTTTTGTTATTTTGATAAGTGCATTAAAGCTGATACACAAATATAATTTAAAGGGGCACTAAGTAGGAATTACTCCCATCTAGTGGTGAAATTGTATTTTGCATTCAAACTAATTTTTCTCTCCAGCGCCTCGCTTTTTCAAATGCGCGTTGCATCTACGGTAGGCGATATGTACCAAAAAGCTTTGACGGGATGTCTTCTAGTAGCACTTCGTCGAGTTTTCCTTCAGGTGAACAGGTGTGTTATTTCAAACAAACTGCAACATGACAACAAACAAACGAATGTTACAGTATGAATTACTGACTGTGGAAAACATGAAATATTGTAATTAGTAGTTATGTCTAATTTATTCGTTATATTTTCTGAATTATATGCATTGTTAGATATAAAAAAAATATTATAATATAGATTGTAACACTGACTTACCTGTCGAGAAGAAAACTGGCCACTTCAGCGTCTCTTTTGAAATCTTTATCCAGCATTAGCTCTTTCCACCTAGAAAAAGCTTCCCCGACATTAACTCTTGTTTTGGCGACGATGTTTTCTTCTCCTGTGGCGCGGCATATGTATGGTCCATAATAAGAATGCAATCCAGACTTTTAAACTTGCCGGTGCAGTTTCAAGCGCCTCTCACTGCTCTGCACCTGCGTTTCTGGCTCTGACCGAAAACACGCTGTGGAAACGCGTTGGCTTAGTACTTTTTGTCCCTCTCTGCTATTATAGTTTTGCAAGATGGCGGAACTACATGGAAGCCTCCGTCGATCTACCCGTCCCATGTATATAAAGATAATAAATTCTTCATTTACGAGGATTAGTTTAAACATTGGCATAGGTATTTGTACACCATTGAGGGCATATTTATGAATAAAAATATTGATTTTAGATAATAAAATACCTAAAAAGTTACTTATTGTCCCTTTAAAAAATCCTCATCATTTGATAAAAAATGAAATAAAAAAAGAACTCCAAGATGCAGGGATGTAACTGATTTATTGTTTTTAAAATGCGACATTTCTAAGGTTTCATGCTCTTCACTACATAGAAATTTGTGTTCCACACTAAACCATATCCATTCTTACTTACATAGTGTTTTACTTCTGTTCATGATTTTTGAGGATCTCTACACGATCTCTTCATGTTGCACCCATTAATCAATCTTAAATGACAGATGCATTTGCACTAAATTCTGTAGATTATTGTAGACAATGTCAAAGATTAATTTGATTTAATGTAAAAAAAAAGGATGCAATGATAAGATCATATATTTTGTTATTGTAAAGATGCATGTTTACTTTATCAGTTGCATTTTATTATTTGCATTTAGCATTTGCGGTTCCCTTCTGTCTATGTATGTTCACTGTCATATGCTTGTTAAGATCCTTTACTGAAGAGAACAAAAGGAATTTCGGGGGAAGTCATGGCCTAATGGTTAGAGAGTCAGACTCCCAATCGAAAGGTTGTGAGTTTGAGTCTCAGGCCGGCAGGAATTGTGGGTGGGGGGAGTGCATGTACAGTTCTCTCTCAACCCTCAATACCATGACTTAGGTGCCCTTGAGCAAGGCATCAAACCCCCAACTGCTCCCCGGGTGCCGCAGCATAAATGATGACCACTGCTGTGTGTGTGTGTGTGTGTGTGTGTGTGTGTGTGTGTGTGTTAAATGCAGAGCACGAATTCTGAGTATGGGTCAACATACTTGGCTTAATGTGACTTCACTACAGTAAAAGTGTGTGTAGCCTATACATTTTTTTTTGTGGTTGTTGTTATGAACCCAGACAGCAACATAGTGTTGGCCCAGATCCGGCCCACATCTGGCCCGCATGAAATCCATGCGGGCCAGATGTGGGCCGAATCTGGACCGAAACTGCTTGCTGTCAGGGAACAAGCACACTGTATAAAAATCTCCCTGGGAAACTAAAAAAAAAAATGTCAGACATAACAACAATGCAATGGCTCATTCAGTTTAATTCACATTTATTTGTATAACACATTTCACAACACATATTGAGATATATTAAGCTTTACAGAAAATGCACGTTTTTCCTTTTACAAAATCCTTTATAGTCTTTATAGGAGCTTGTATCAGAAAGAGCAGTTGAAATCTAAATCTAATTGAAATTATAATATTTACAAATACCAGATATGCATTCAAGCAAACTGTTTCTGCATTTTAAAGCAATAAAAATATCATAATTTTGTATCTGGAGTCCTTGCAGGGTAGCCATCATCTACTCACAGGTGCTGGGTCATATGAACTCTTCACAGGAGGCTAGATAAAAAAAATATATATATATATATATATATATATATATATATATATATATATATATATATATATATATATATATATATATATATAAGTTATTAACATAAGTTATTAACATATAAGTTATTAACATAACTTAATCACTGATTTCTAGTTGTGTCCTCTTTTGGAAGACCAAACGAAACAGTGTCTCCACTACATGACGGCGGTGGCAACAGTACTACAGCGAGAATTAAAGTTACGCCTTCTTTCTCTGCGTGAACATTTGGGCGGCGTTATGCAAATCTTCCCACAGTCAGTAAACGTGGGGGTGTTTTAAAACAAGGCATTGTGGGAGGGCATGGCGAGTCTTAACTTTTATAAAGAATATTTCTTTGGGCTTGATAACTTTAGGGATCTTATCTATTCACAAACAGCTTGTAACACTCCAAAGAGAAAGGAAAGCTTAAAAAGGCATCATATGACCCCTTTAAAATAGTTTGTCGTTCGTTTATGAAACTGAGACACAAATGCCACATTACATGAATATGAACCGCGGAAGTATCACATTTTTAAGCTAGAAGGGATACCATCCATAAGAATCTATGAATAAGAAGCTGGATTCAGTCTCGTAGAACAAGAATACCGGAGTTTCCCACAATGTCAAAAATTCCCCACACAGATTTCACTGCATGTTAAAGTTGATCATGCAAATTCAACCAACAGAAAGATGCTGGGCTTGAAAATGACATCATTGTGAGCTGTGCTTTGTATATCACTATTGCGTTACATATGTTATTGACAATGGACCTATGTTTTTCCATGTGAAATTTCACTAATGCGACAGCAATCTAGAATGAGGTGTTAGAAATTACCTGTTCCATAAACCTCCACCTCACACAGCGTGAGATACTCCTGGATGTTAGGAATGTACATGTTCACATAACGACCTTCCATTCCCCCACAAGAGAAACTGACAGAACTGCCTGCTGGGACAAGTGAAGTGACAGCACATCTACAGAGAGAAAGAGAGAAACCACGACACAATCAGCTGACCTTCTCAAATCCAGTTCTCCTGACACGTTCATAACTGTTTTCATAACTTCACCTGGGATTGTTGTTTCCGTTGTTTTCCAGAGAGTTTCCGATGCGGATCTCTACTCCAGCAGTTTGATCCGGACAGCAGCTGTCAGCTCTGTTGGTGACGATCACGTTGGAAATGGAGTAAGAATCCAGCAGGTCCAGCCTCCACCACGGGTTGAGCTCCTTTGATGTGATGGAGCAGTATGTATAGATTTCTTCTGGAGTGGGTATACCTGAAGGAGAGTATTTGATGCCGTTGATGGCCTTTGCAGCCCCACAGCTGTTATATGTGCTCGACTGTACAGCCGTTCCTCTTAATGCCAAATTCTCTGAAAACATTTAAAGAGACAGAGGGTCAAGACTCAAATGTGTGAAGTATCACTATATTAGATTTTGGGTTCAGATATTAAATTCCAACCTCAGTTCCATTTACTACTTCATTAAAATCTGAGGTTAATACTATGAACTTACTATGAGCAGTTGTACTTTATTAACCAACATTAAAAAGGTTTTTTTTTTTTTTTTGTTAATGTTAATGTATGCATGTTAATTAATGGGACATTAGTTACTACTTTTTACCTTTCACATTTTCTGAACTCCCCTGAATGGAAAAGACACCTGTTACAAAAACAAAATATTTCCATTGCTTTCTGAGATGTGGGTCAATTTTATGTTGTATTTTCTTCTTTAAATATTTTCATAAAGAATAGATAAACAGCATCTATAATTGTCATTTTTACTCACCCAAAAGTAAGAACAGATAAGAGATTTCCTTCATCTTGTTTTTAAAGAACATTAATCAGATATCTGTGATGGTCACATATGGTGAGGGTGTGAGTTTCCCCTTCTGCTCTCTCTTCTTCTATGAATCCCTCTTTTTATTTGTGTTTCTCTTCGCAGCTCGAGTCTCCACCCTTAGGAAAATCTGACTGGATGTTTGCTGAATATATTTCACACATCACAGGATCTCCAGAACTGCTTTTCTCTGCACATCTCTCAGGTCAAGTCTGATTTACTAAACAAATCTGGCAAAATCCCCCCAAATTTTTTTTATTATTTTTTTATTTTTTATAGTTTTTTCAGTATTGGTTAAAATTAAGATAATTTCTCAAAAGGAATCATCTAAAAAAAAAGTTGTATCAACATAACAATTAGATTTGAAAGTTTCTTTTATAATTCTAGAAGTTCATACTTAATGAGAAAAACAATGTGGTAAAGTATCGTCTGAATGAAAGCAATGGGATAAATAGTCTAGAAATACTTGTGTGATTAAGAAGATATTCAAAATAAGAAAGCATGCTTAAAAAATGAGGAAAGTGTTTAATTGTATCATTGACAGCTTGACATGAACAGTATTTATGTTTTTATTCCCATGTAATTCCAGTTATATTAAACACACATACAGTTGTTTTTCATAATTTATGGGAAATCTGAGCTGTTTCCGTCATGGGGAGAGAAAAACAACTATAAAACTATATAAAAAATAATAATAAAATACAACTATATAATAAAATAATAAACAAAACATATCACTAACTAAACCCAGAGACTCTAAGTAGCCTATGCCAAAGAAAAAGAAACAAATGTTAGCAGTCTCCGCCAAATCCCGATCTGAAGCATAAACAGGAGAAAAAAATGACATTTACAATAAAGAAAACCGGGTGTGATACGTCTGAGGTACAGACGCTCGTTTTGTTAGGGCTCCTCTCCAAGACCTCGACAAAGTTATTATTTAACCGTGTTTTACTTAGTTTTATGCCATCAAAGGGTTTCTACTTTGCTATTTAATGTGAATTTCTGTCTCAATTCAATAATGCCGAAGTCTCCAAAGTAAAGAAGTATCAGGACGACCAAGTATCGGGAGCTAACACTAAAGCTAGCTCACTTGACACGGTGGAAAAAATACCAGATAATGCTTATGCTCTGTGCAAGGAGATACAGTATATAAAGAGATGGCCGAGTCAATCTTGCAGGGAGTTAACCCCACTTTGATGCTTTCAAACTCAACTTCCAGAAGCTTGAGACATCGGAGGCTGAGCTAAAGGCTCATGTGGCTAATGAAGAGCTGGCTACGAACAACTATGAAGCACGGATGCAAGAGTTGGAAACCAAATACTAAGAGCTGTCTTATCAAAATAATCAGCTCTGTGCTAAAGTGTTGGATCTAGAAGCTCAGTCAAGAAGGCATAATATTAAGATTGTGGGGATACAAGAGTGCGAGGAGGAGGGTAAACTCACTGAATTTGTCTCCAGGCTGATTCCCCAACTGCTCAGAGAAGAGCATTTTCCTCGCCTGGTTAAAGTGGATCAAGCACATCGTTCTCTTCAGCCTAAACTGGTAGTTGGTGAGAAACCGCGCACAATCCTGGTGCGCTTTCACCACTTTCAAGAGAAGCTGATTCTGCATCGCGAGACAGTGCCACCACTCGAATACAAGGGCAAAAGGGTCCTGATTTTTCCTGATTATACCACTGATGCTATTCAGGACATGATCCAAACCATGTGCAAAAAGGGAATGAAGTTCACGCTGCGGTACCCAGCTAGGCTGCAAATCCATTCACACGGAGCGGAGACACCTACAATACTTGAAGATCTGACGGAGGCAGCTCTATTCATGGAAAGGAGCGATGTTTGAACATGTTAAGGGGCTAGGACATGCTAAAAAGAGAGAAAAAGTATTTAGGCACCTTAAATCATTATCAGCATGATTTTTCTACAGGAGACTCATATTAAAGCAACTGAGCAGCAAAGGTTGCGTTGCAGTTGGATATCTCAAGATTATCAATCACCATTTACTTCTCACGCCCGTGGAGTGGCCATTTTCTTTCAGAAAAATATTCCATTTGAATTTTCTTCTATGATGACATATCCTAATGTTAGATATATTATTGTTTCTGGTACCATAAATTCTTTCCCCTTGACTTTCTTAAATATCTACAGTCCAAATACTGACGATCCTAATTTTTACAAGAAGTTTTTTGACTTACTTCCTGATGGCAATAATTCCAAAATAATAATCGGGGGAGTAAATTTGTAGAATACATTACCATCAAACTGAAAGAGTCAACTCAATATAAGGAGCTGGAAACTTTTACAACTTTTACAATGATGTCAATGATTGGGCATATAAATTCAATAAAAATAGTTTCTCTTCCCAGATTCCTATATCTTTGCCTGAATCTCCCTGTTTTTCTTATGGGAACTGGACTCTATAGACGGTTTCAACGGCATCAACATAAACAAACGTTAATGCTCTTGAACGCTTTTGTGGACCTAACTTAACTTCCGGTAGACTCCAAATAGAATCAATAACAACAGCCAAGTCCCTCTAGAGTAGATATTTTTTGATAACAAACAAAATGTGTTTTCTGTGTGGATCAGGCGGACGTAATGAAAATGCTAATTCATTATTTGCCAGCAGGAGATGTTTTAAAGCACAGACATAAAGCGCGAGAAATAGAGGTTTCCCCAGTAACAGCTGTAAACAAAGCAGAGCTGGTATGCTCACACCCTGCTTTATCACGCATATAACATGCAAGTCTTCTTTCAGAAATACAGCGATATAAAAACACCCGTGCCTCGTTTTGATATTTAAACATAAATGTAAGGAATTATTATTATTAAACGTGCAGTATGTTACGTAACGTTACGTTACTCATGTTTATTTAACGAAGCCTTTTTGAAAATCGATCAGTTTTAAAATTGTGGCGAGTTTCCAAAAATAAATAAATGTATGGGAAACACATGCCGCAGCACAGCCACCTGAGCCCAACTTCAGTCTACTCATCACCTTGGCTTTAACTGCGTTTGTAGATGGCACCGCAGCCAGACCGATATACACAACACAGACCGGAAGTTAACTTAGGTCCAGGCGCGTGCGCCCGATGAAACCGTCTATAATCGTCTCTTATGTTTGGAACTTTAAGACACATACAGTAGGATCTCTTAAATGCATCTACAAAAATCTAAATCTGGAGGTCGTCTGGGTATGCCTGTATTTAAACATTATTATTATTATTATTATTGGGCCATCAATGTTAGGGCTTTAATGTATTGGGTGGAGGGGACTCTGACCAGTTTGACCCCTGATGTCCCACTGTGGGTACAAATGGAGAATGGCTGGCTGTTGGCACTTCCTTAGCAGCCATGTTTCTCCAAGTTGGATAGGCCCACATCAAAATTTTGTGTTAAAGAATTCAGTAAAAAACTTAAATCAGGTGAGGAAAGTCTTGTCCAGAGACCTCTGTTCATATGCCAATTTGTTATAATCATTCTTTTGTACCCCCCTTGACTGTTTAAACTTTTTTGTCTGGAAGGAGAAGGGCTTAGAGTCCATTAAAATAAATTTAAAAGAAGATCAATTTGATTTTAAACAAAATCTTGCTGATGTGCTGCTCAAGAAACAATTGTGATTAGCAATATAGAAAATAGTTGTGCTTGTCCCTTTTTTGTGTGGAAACATTAGTATATTACCATTCAAAAATACAATAAAAAAACATAAGGATGTCGTTACCTCAACAAAATGATATTGTGGCCACGACATAATATGAACTTACCACGAGTTAATACGATTTTCCCACAAATTCATATCTTGTGAAAATGACATATTAACATGTTCCTAATAGAACCTAAATTACAAATAAAAAAATAAAAAAATACTTTTTTTCAGAAAGCGCCTTTTTTGTGTTTATTGTAATGTTTTAAACATATATAATGTTATTTATAAAGAATTGCACCCATATATTGTATTTTAAAGGGTTTTCTTTCAAATTAAACCTTTTAATTTTTTTTTTTAATTTCATGTTTGTAGGGTAAACATTAAAATTTAGGTGAAAATACCAAAAAACTTACCTGTGCTTATGTGGTTTAAGTCCTTGAATTTGAGAGTATTTGACCTGGAAAGTCCTTGAAAGGTTCTTGAATTTGAAGTTAACCAAAGTGTGAGAACCCTTTTTGTTCTAATAGTTAAAGAGTTGATTAAATGGAGTTTCATATAAAATATACCAATGGCATCCTGAAGTGCTAATAAGTTAGAATGTGTAAATCAAAGCGATTGTAACAGTCTGTTATTTAACAGTCCAAGTGATGTTTACATTATGCAAGGATATAAAAAATATACAAACCCGATTCCAAAAAAAGTTGGGACACTGTACAAATTTAGAGTAAAAAAGGAATGTAATATTTTACAAATCTCATAAACTTGTATTTTATTCATAATAGAATATAGATAACATATCAAATGTTGAAAGTGAGACATTTTGAAATGTCATGCCAAATATTGGCTCATTTTGGATTTCATGAGAGCTACACATTCCAAAAAAGTTGGGACAGCTAGCAATAAGAGGCCGGGAAAGTTAATGTACATATAAGGAACAGCTGGAGGACCAATTTGCAACTTATTAGGTCAATTGAGAACATGATTGGGTATAAAAAGAGCCTCTCAGAGTGGCAGTGTGTCTCAGAAGTCAAGATGGGCAGAGGATCACCAATTCCCCCAATGCTGCGGCGAAAAATAGTGTAGCAATATCAGAAAGGAGTTTCTCAGAGAAAAATTGCAAAGAGTTTGAAGTTATCATCATCTTCAGTGCATAATATCATCCAAAGATTCAGAGAATCTGGAACAATTTCTGTGTGTAAGGGTTAAGGCCGGAAAACCATACTGGATTCCCGTGATCTTCAGGCCCTTAGACAGCACTGCATCACATACAGGAATGATACTGTAATGGAAATCACAACACGGGCTCAGGAATACTTCCAGAAAACACTGGTAAAATGATACATTTTCTCAGTTTAAACATTTGATATGTCATCTATGTTTTATTCTGAATAAATTATTGAAATTTGAAACTTCCACATCATTGCATTCTGTTTTTATTCAGTGTTCCAACTTTTTTGAAATCGGGTTTGTATATGCATATATATGGTGACTATTGTTCTATATTTTACTGCTATGAGTTCTCTGAAATTCAAAAGAAACACAAAAATATATTAAATGGGAAAAAAGGGTGTATTAAGTGGACAATACCTGTACAATTTATGTTTGAAAGAAAATTGTAAAGGAGAATACCATGCACAAGTATATATTTCAAGTTCAAGTTCAGTTTTATTTAAGCACGAAACAAAGCCAACCAAATGGCTGTACAACAGACAATAATATATAATGTAGAGAAAATCAGTTAACATACGCAAACACTTCAAAACCCATACAACAACAAAAGCACATGAGAACAATTCAAAGGCACATATTACAGTACTATGTGCTATTACTATGACTTAATCTCAGATAAAGTGGAAGCCATTCTGGCCAAGTATGGTGACCCATACTCAGAATTCGTGCTCTGCTTTTAACCGATCCAAAGTGCACACACACACAAACACACACCCAGGGAGCAGATGGGGGTTCGGTGCCTTGCTCACTGCACATGCACTCCCCCCATCTACAATTCCTGACAGCCCGAGACTTGAACTCACAACCCTATGATTGCGAGTCCGACTCTCTAACCATTAGGCCATGACTTCCCCGTAATGTTGCTCCAGAGGGTGGGACCAGCCACTTCAAAGGCTCTAGATCCTTTGGTTTTAATCGGGTTCTAGGGGTCTGGAGCACAATTTGCTCTCTGATCTTAGTCACCACGTCGAAGAATAGGGGTGGAGTAATTTAGACAAATAAAATGGAGCTTGATTGTGATTTTGGAAGTGATTAATAGACAGCAATGTTTTAAACAATTTGATAGTGAACTGGCAGCCAGTGCAATGATTGCAAGAGGGGAGTGGCATGATCAAACTTTTTACACCCCATCAAGAATCTAGTTGCTGCATTTTTAACTATTTGTAAATGAGAGATTGGGACTTTGATATACCATAATAGAGGGTGTTGCAATAATCCAGCTAAGACATAATAAAGGCATGGATAGCAACCTCTAGAGAGCTTTTTGAGAGAAATGACTTGATTTTAGAAAGGAAGCGAAGATGGAAAAAGCTAAATCCTACTACAGCACTAATTTGTTTATCAAATTTTAAGGAATTATCAAACACCACACCCAGATTTCAAACACGGGGAGAGATGTGAGCTTCTTTTTTATTGCTTAAGTTTGTTGAACTTGAATTTTCACGTTGTCCAGGTGTGAAAATACTTTCTCTTCAGCTGGAAACTTATTAATTTAACTTATTAATTTAGCTTTTGTTGTGAAAGGGCTTTTACATTTACCAAACAATATAACCTTTTATATTAAAAACAAACAAGTAAGCCCTGTCCAGATTGAAAAAGTAACACAAAAGTAACAATGCATTACTTTCCATAAAAAGTAACTACTGTAAGTAACGTAATTGGTCTCTTTTAAGGGAGTTACGCAATATTGTAATGCATTATTTTTAAAAGTAACTTTCCCTGACACTGTCAAAAAGTGCAAATGAAGAAGTTTTAAAAAGTAGAAAAATTAGAGCAGATATAATAACAGAGAAAAGTATTTTAGGAGTACAGTTATGCTTGTCAATACAATCTAAAAAAAATAGACAAACAATTCTTTAGAATATCAAAAGAGATTTGCAATTTGTCTTTTTTTTCATTTTCTTTCTGCTTTTTTACAGGATTGTTTCAAGAAGCAAATGTTATTATCAATCTAAGGTTCTGATTTGGGTTTTAGTTTAAAATGCTTTAAAGGTGCAATGGAATTTAATACGTTCGTCCAAACTTTGTTTAAAGAATTGAAATGATGTTAAGCATCAAGATCAGCAAATGATGACTCAACAGTTTATTGTAAAGCTCAGTAAAATCTTTGCAAAAATGTGCCGAGTATATGCAAGTTTGTCTTATATCAGGAATCTCAAGCTTCACAGACCATGTTGCTACAACGACCCAGTCCTGCCTTTGACTTGAAAGTGAAAAAGACGTGACATTCAGCCAAGTATGGTGACCCATACTCAGAATTTGTGCTCTGCATTTATCCCACCCGAATTTCACACACACAGAGCAGTGAGCACACACACACACACACACACACACACACATCCAAAGCAGTGGGCAGTCATTTATGCTGCAGCACCCAGGGAGCAGGTGGGGGGTTCAGCTCAAGGGCACCTAAGTCATGGTATTGAAGGTGGAGAGAGCACTGTACATGCACTTCCCCCACCCACAATTCCTGCCAGCCCGAGGATCGAACTCACAACCTTTCAATTGGGAGTCCAACTCTCTAACCACTAGGCCACGACTTGCATACAGGACGAACACTGGCACGGCACCTGTATACCTAAACTCACAGGTTCAAACTTATGCGCCCTCCAGAAGCTTGTGTTCTGTAAGGGAACAATGCCTTGTGGTGCCATCCCAAAGAGGTTCAAAATCATTCTCACAAACCTGTTCTTGGACTGTGCCCAGCTGGTGGAATGACCTCCCAATCTCAATTCAAACAAACAAGTCTTTACTAATTTAAAAAAAAAAAAGACTTGTCATGGCACTTGAATACTGTTGTTGTTCTCTTGTTAGTCTGATTTCTTCTATTGTTCTAATGTGTAAGTCCCTTTGGATAAAAGTGTCTGCTAAATGATTAAATGTAAATGTTAATGGATAACTATTCAGAGGGGCAACACACATGGACAGTGATGTCACCAACTAATACAAATCTGTCATGTTTAGTAACAGGTCCCCTATGAATTCAGAAAATTCCACAAAAATGTCACTGGGTGACTAATCCGGGCGGAACTGTAGTGTGGGAAATATTTCCGCCCGGACCAATTTAAGTGAAACATAAGTTCTGTTCCGGTTGGCCCAAGGCGGGGAAATTATCCAAAATACATGTCAGGTGTGGGAAGAGGACGTGTTGGATACCGATTGGAGGATCGGGAAGGATGCAGTGATATAAAAGGGGCTGGTTTATGAACAGGAGGAGGTTTTTGTTTTGCTGTTGTTCCACGGGATACGGAAGTAGCTGGTGTGGCGTGGATGTTGCGATTTACGGGCTGCAACGGAGAATCCAAGGAAAATGGATATTGGAAGTGCGGAGGAAGTTAAGTGATCGACCTTTTGTACGTTGTGTTTACCTCTTATTGTGGATTGAGTTGAAGGAGCGATCCTACGTTTGGAAGGCCCCTGAGTGAAGGAGATCATTGAATTCGTGTTGGGAGAGGACAACACTGTGTACTGGTGGGTGAAGGCTTTACGAACATTTCTTGTATATTGTGGAGAGTGAATGACGGATGTGGAGGGAGACTAACCGCCTTTAAGAAAGGATTCCGACTGCATATCTCTCCGTAGCAGTGGAAAATCCCCCCCCCCTCTTGTGTTGATCTGATAATCCTCAGTGCTTGTGTGTTTACTCAGTGTTGATAGTAGTGCCTTGCGTTGGAGATCGCTGGGAAAGACGGAGAGACTCCGGTGTACGATATATCTGCCTGCTGTGGTCTGCCCTCCTGCCTTTGCCCAACTGGCCCGCCCTGTCAGGACTCTGAGCCCGAAACGGGAATACACCACCGATCTTCTTTCACTGAGTGTGTGGAGTGTGGTGAGTGCTGCTATATTGAAGTGTACACACGAGAAGAATTGTAGTGCCTTTGTGGTGTGTGGTGTTTGTCCGTGGTTGTGTCCCTGGTCGTAGGAAGAGGCCTGACGGAGAGGAGTAGTGTATTGGTGGCAACCACAATCTTTACCTTAAGTAAGCTGGAGCTCGGACGTGTTGGAGGCGCCTCTGGAGGAGGTTGGATGTCGTTGCCCACGCAGCAATCCCTCGAAGGACAACAGCCGATCCTCCCCTGTGTGCCCCCTTGTCAAGCTGGGCGGGAAGCCCAGTATTGTTTGCAGTTTCACCTGTAAGGCCCACCAGCCGTCAGTCATCGACTAAACCCGTATCTGCTTGGAATACAGACCTCTGAATATCTTCAGTGGTGAGTAGCGCATTAACAGCTCAGCCCCGTGAATATCCACCTGTGTATGGAACACTGTACTTACATTGAGAGCTAGAACCCCTGCACGCTAACAGCCCAGCCCTGTGAATACTTACCTGTGTATCGAACACTGTACTTACCTGAGAGCTAGAACCCCTGCACGCTAACAGCCCAGCCCTGTGAATACCCACCTGTGTATGGAACACTGTACTTACATTGAGAGCTAGAACCCCTGCACGCTAACAGCTCAGCCCTGTGAATACTTCCCTGTGTATGGAACACTGTACTTACATTGAGAGCTAGAACCCCTGCACGCTAACAGCTCAGCCCTGTGAATACTTACCTGTGTATCGAACACTGTACTTACCTGAGAGCTAGAACCCCTGCACGCTAACAGCCCAGCCCTGTGAATACCCACCTGTGTATCGAACACTGTATTTACCTGAGAGCTAGAACCCCTGCACGCTAACAGCCCAGCCCTTTGAATACTTACCTGTGTATGGAACACTGTACTTACTTGAGAGCTAGAACCCCTGCACGCTAACAGCTTAGCCCTGTGAATACTCACCTGTGTATTGAACTCTGTATTTACCTGAGAGCTAGAACCCCTGCACGTCAACTGCCTAGCTCTTGCTTTAAACTTACCTGGAGTGGAGTCGGCGGGAAATTAAGGGCTGAAGTGGAGTGTTGTCGAGGAAGGGCTGAAGAGGAGTGTTCTTGAGACTGGAATCCGTATTTGTGGATAAAGAATAGTTCGAGTCATCATTAGTTTTAAAGTTTCCTTACCCCTTTCCCCAAACTTTTAAACAAATAAAATTGTTACATTTTAATCTTGGTTGTCCGTCCATTCATTGGGGTGTTGTGGGACCTCCTCGAGGTGGAAGTTAGAGGGAGGAGCGAGACCCGTTGAATTGGTGGTCCGCTCCGGCCTGTGACAAAAACATTTATCAAGTGAGGTGGCTAATACATCAAAGCTAAGACTATTTATTCAGACCAGTCAAGCAATAATAGTTGAGATTCAAAGCTTGTATTTGCTTGTAGACGACAGTAAAAAGTAAAAGTTTTCCTTGTGATAATAG
The DNA here is from genome assembly GCF_003368295.1 of Carassius auratus. Taxonomy (NCBI): domain Eukaryota; kingdom Metazoa; phylum Chordata; class Actinopteri; order Cypriniformes; family Cyprinidae; genus Carassius; species Carassius auratus. Next base: position 114,333 of record NW_020528307.1, on the reverse strand, counting down.
ACAATCCTCCTCCCCTACCAGTAGATGTAGGTAAAAACAGTAATCTGCTGGAACAAGTTCAGAATAGAGGCTTACATTTCCTTTCTTCACCCACAAATTTAGTAATAAACAAGAAGTCCAGATTGTAAGAGGACATAAAATCATGAAGAATAAAGGTCTTGTTAACCAGAGAATTATGGTGGATCAGCACCATTTTTGGAGAACACAGTGTTTTGTGAACCTGGGTTTTACTCACAGATTCAAGATTAGCAGGGTTTAGTATAAACGATCTTGAGAATCCGAAAAGGCCTGAGGGACTGGTGTATCGAGGCAAGCACAACTGGACCAGTAAACACCAAACCACAAAATATAAATAATCCATAGTCAAAGGAAAAGAACATAAACTGGGTGGGACGCCAGTTTGCAGATAGGGTTTAAGTCTGATGATCACTCCTCCATGTTTCCCGCAACTTCTCTGGCACTTTCTCAGGATGATGTCAAGCGGCCATTGACATAGGAAATCCGGAATGTCTCATATAATACTCCTGTGTAATACTCCTGTGTCAACAAACTTCCCCAGATTAGTTTCAGAGACAACCATATGGCGACTAGAAATGTCCAGGAATGATTGATCATCATCAGTGTTGGTCTTGACATAGTTTAATGCTGTAAGAAACCATAAACAGCTCCTGTTGTAATTTCAGACAAAATCTCATTATGTATACAGACTGTATTTCATGAAGTTGCAACGCTCTCATGTCACTCATGTTTCAGCTATGATGAATTACAAAAAACTTGATAAAATGTGTTGCAGTGCTTTTAATGTTTATCAAAAAAATACAGAGACTCTAATGGTGAAGCAGCACCTGTTACATTCAGTGACTTTCTGTTTCCTTATTAGGTCATCTTCCTTTTCTTTTTTGGTTAATTGATTAATCCCCACCTGTCTCCATTCACCTCATTTCTCTGTCGTGTTTAATTACCCTATCTTTTGAGTTCCTTTTTTTGTTGATGTTCATGTTGTATCCTAAGTTTATGTGTTGTATAATGTTGGATTTGCCCTTATTCTCACGTGATTATTAAAAGTACCCTTTAGTATATTTTCTCCTACCCTGAATTTTCTGTTTCTCTGCTGGTTCCATCCAGCCCTGAATTTTCTGTTTCTCCGCTGGTTCCGTCCAGTCCTGAATCTCCTGTTTTTCTGCTGGCTCTGATCCCCCTGTTTCCTTCCATCCTCCCACTCTCATCTCCTCCTAGACCAGCCAGTTCCTCAACCTCATCTTCGCTGGTGCCAGTCAGTCCCGCAGCTCACCCTCAGTCAGCACATTCTGGGCGCAATGGTTCGCCGCGGGACTTCCAGCCTTCAGCTCCCCCTTGGCGTGTGGATTCCCTGTCTCCGCCTCCAGCCTCCGAGCCCTGGACTCCTCCTCCGTCCTTCGACCCAGCGGCTCCGCCTTGGCTCTTGGTTCCCTCGTCTCCACCGTGGCCTGGCATCCCATCTGCTCCACCGGGCTCCTTCATCCCTCCGGCTCCACCTTGGTCAGTCGTTGACCATCTGCTGCCTAGGGACTCCATTCCTCTGGCTTGCGGTGCGAGGACAGACTGTTCAGGGAGGGGGCGAACTGTTACATTCAGTGACTTTCTGTTTGATTATTTGCTCATCTTCCTTTTCTTGTTTGTGGTTAATTGATTAATCCCCACCTGTCTCCATTCACCTGATTTCCCCCTCATGTTTAAATAACCTGTCTTTTGAGTTCCTCTTTGTCCGTGATTAAGTTAAGCTGATGTTGTATCCTAAGTTTATGTATTGTATTAGGTTGGATGTGCCCTTATTCTCCCGCAATTATTAAAAGTACCCTTTAGTATATCTTCTCCTTCATGCGCCTTTATTCACACGTACCAGCAGCCCGTAACAGCAGCTCCATGTCCTGTGTTTTATCAAGGCTCAGCCATCTTGAACTTTCACTGTAAACACAGGTATGCTGCAATAACAAAACCATTTAGCAAGTTTCACTGCCTCCTTAACCCGATCCTCCATGAGAGCAACCAAGGGGGACACAATCGCAGTTATCGCCTTACCGGACTTTGGCCTCCCCAGTTTCTCACTGACAATCTGTAACAGTTGATAAATTAAACTTTTCCCAAAACCTGTCACGAGTAGGGCCACAACATCACCTCCATTCAAAATGTGAAACAAACACTCTGCGAATAGCATCCCATGTCTCCATGTCCGCTGTCCTGTCAGGAAAACTGGGAGATAGGTCGCTATCTCAGACTGAGTACAGAAGTTAAATGAAACTGAGCTGAAGTACGAAGTCTTACGTAGTCAGGCTAGTGTTTTCCATCCTACAATCATTTTCAGATGTAAAAGAGAACTAATTTTTGCAGCTCGTAATAAAAATCATTTAGAGAAAGTTGAAGAGGAGTGAACTGTTAGCATCAGTACAGTGTTGAATTCTGATTATGCATCATTTTAATGAATTTCAGAATTTCTGCAGCTAGAGGATTTCCCAGTGAAACTGTGTCACTAAATGTGCCTTGACCCGTGACCTTTCAAAGTGAAACTTTTGGTGATCAACCTGAGGTGATTGTTTAAAGCCAGTGATGATCAATGAAGTATCTGCTGACACAAACAGAATCGTTCTCAGAAACCGTTTTCTCATTCTGGAGTGAAATTGCTTCCTCTGAATCTAATTTAAGGAAAAGGAAAAGGCATACATCTTGTGTTTCATGCATGTCACCAGCAGTCCTTTTCTCAGCTTGCTTTTTAACTATCAACAAAGGAAGTGAACATTATTTACATAGGCAAAATAATTTGAGCTAACTTTTACATCCAGTCCAATGATTTGCACAATCAGGTGTAGGGAAATGTTCACATGGATTAGTGCGGCCAAATGAGAAAGATCGCAGAAACCATGTGATCATGCTGCATTTGATTACCTGTGCCCTGAAGGACAAAACAGCTTATTCAAATTTGATCTGAGACACTTGAGAATGTTTACTGAATATTATATCATGTATTAACTTCAAAATATATTTAGCAAAGTACACATCCTCATTTCTGCACCAACATATTTTGCAAGACCCTACAATTTATTGCCATATTATATGTAATATCTCATTAATATAACTACTGGTGTGAAAAGGAACCAGAAGGAGTTTGTCATTTTTTAGAATTTATGAAAAACCACAACAGTTTAATCAACAGTAATCAACAGTTCTCAAGTAGATCAATTCAGCGAGAAAACCATGAACTTGACAATTATGAGACTGGAAACCATTTGGTAATGATTTTAATCATATCGTGAAATATTTGTGTTGAAAACTTTAAAGAATGTCAAAATAACACAATTTGAAATCAATTCTATTGTAGGAAGATATATTTATTATTTTAAATCCAGCCATGACCAGCTTTATAAGTGTATAAAGGTGTATTGGACATACTAGATTAACTCATGGACATTTATTGGTTGGTGAAGAAGCACCAAAATGTCAGTATCGCAGGACTCACGTGAGAGTGAAACATGTGCTTTTGGTCTGTCCAATATTTAATGTCATGAGACAAAGATTATCAACAGGACAACCTCTGCAGGACGTTTTAGAAGACTTTGTATACATTTTTTTTTTTACAACTTATTTCAAAAGTAAATTTTAAATATTTTTATAGAAATGTCTGTGTTATACTTTGTTATGTAACTGTTATTAATTAATTCATGTTTGTTTGTATTTGTATTTTGTGTTCTACTATATGTTTAATGTATAATCTTTGCCATGAAATAGTCTGTGTGAAGCTGATGTGGCAATAAACTTAAATTGTCACAGAGCACTGATATTTTTGTCTTTTTATTTAGAGAGAAAAATAATTGCCATATTTGTGGCATCATGTAGCTACCAGAGATGCAGCATAGCCAGTTACACAGCTTTACAACACATTAAAGGTCTCATTCTTCATGATCCCATGTTTTAAACTTTAGTTATTTTGTAATGTTATTGTTAGAGTATAAATAATATCTGTAAAATTCTAAAGATCAAAGTTCAATGCCAAGCAAGATATTTTATTTAACAGAATTCGGCTACCCAAAAAATGACCTGTTTGGACTACATCCCTCTAGTTCCTGCATTAATGACGTCACTAAAACAGTTTTTTGAATAACCTCCGCCCACATGAATTCACAAAAAGGGGGCGTGGTCTTGTTGCTCTCCGACGGAGAAGAGGAAGAGCTGCGTTTGTGTTTGTCGCCGAGACAGCTAGTTTATTTTTTCTTGAATCGTAAGTGCGTTTGGGGGTCGCTAGCTTCACTCAGTCGGGAGCCGTCGCGTTTAGGAGGACGATACAAGCTGTGACAGGAGGGTTTTTTGAGCGAGAGACGGCGGTTTGGCACAGCTGTACTGTGACTGGACCGGAGATGGAAAAAGGAGATGGAAGAGGACTAGATAAGGAGAAAAGTAGGTATTAACAGTAACTCGTATTTCAGAGGAGAGGAGAGTGATATGTGTACTTTAGAAAAACGAGATTATAAAGAGTTTAAAGTAATTATTAAGTTTAACCCTTTAGGCGCCAGAGGTTTTTTCCTAAAACGTTCGATTTTGACATCTTAATTTCAAAAGGCTATATCTTAAAATGTATAAAAGATAGACTTTCTGTCAATTATAAAAATATTAAGGATGACCCAATGTTTATGTAGGGATTACATTTTCCCATCTAATTTGCATATTATGACGTCATAAGGGGTGGCCATCTTGAATTATAGAATTTTCATGAAAAGTCACATGTTTAAATAATAAAATGCAGCACTTCTTTCGCCCCAAAAATGTCCCTCAGCTTCTGTGTGCTATATTGCACAATACTGAATGCTCAGGTAAATAGTAAGTAGTAAACAAACTGTGTAAATCATTACTAATAAATGGTAGAAACAAACCAAATGCATGTAGGGGTTGGGATTTACTACATGCAGCAGGCACTCTGATTCCATGTATGGGGCACATATATATTATTCATATGACACACAAACACAAGTAGACAAGACCTGTTTAGTTCAAAAGCTACGTCCCGTATCACATCGCCTCTGCTTCTGCTATGAGCAGCACGGCCAGATCTGCCTCGTGCACGCGCCGAGTGTGCACAGCTCGGACTACTGTCAGTGTCATTGCGACTCCCCACCTTGCCTCCTAACTGTCCTATGAATACTTCGAACTCGTATAACATACCCAGTGGCATTAGACAAAGTCTCCACTACAATACTGTCACCGCGATTGCGGAGAGGTGCGGTCAGAAGACAAATATAGATGTGTAGCGCGGTAAAAATCTCCCGCCTCGTCCCCGCAACAATAACACACCTGCTAATTTCGCGATGAACACTCCGACCCCTGCAAACATTGTTCACACCTCTGACATTTGGCAAAGAACCATTTACATTGGGCAAAGGATTTACCATTTGTGCTTGGTGTAGGGCTATACTTTCACTTTCAGTATCACCGTCATCTTCTGAATGATGGTTAGAGAGTTGGACTCGCAATCAAAAGGTTGTGAGTTCGAGTCTCGGGCCGGCAGGAATTGTGGGTGGGGGGAGTGCATGTACAGTTTTCTCTCCCCCCTCAATACCACGACTTAGGTGCCCTTGAGCAAGGCATTGAACCCCCAACTGCTCCTCGGGCGCTGCAGCATAAATGGCTGCCCACTGCTCCGGGTGTGTGTTCACAGTGTGTGTGTGTGTTCACTGTTCAGTGTGTGTGCACTTCGGATAGGTTAAATGCAGAGCACAAATTCTGAGTATGGGTCACCATACTTGGCTGAATGTCACGTCACTTTCACTTTCACTTTTTTGAATGCAGATATTCCCCTTCAGAATCAGTGTAAGTGAATAGAAGTCCCAACACTTCCTTGCGGCTTTATTGAAGCTTTATTGATGCCATTAGGTAATAATAATAAATTACAATAATAATAATCTAATGCCAATACTCGCTGACGTTGACAATATTGGTCAGATAAAATGGCTCTCTCTCACACTAGCTCCGCTTTTTTTCGCACTGATTCAATGCGCTCTAGCTCGAAGATTTTGTGTGGATTATGAAGGAAGCAGTGCAGGTGCAGCAAGTAAGAGTGGGGCAGAAGGTATCATATGCAGAAGCAGTAAAAATGGTACGAAATCAGTCAGCAGGAAGTAGCAGTGGGGGTAGTGTGGAAGGTGAAACAAGTCAAGTAAAGGAGAATGAGGGGGAAATGATGATAGTCAATGTAAGGAAATTAGTGACATTTATAGCTGGTGTAATTAATGGAACAACAGAGGTAAAATCTAAGACCGAAAGGATACAGTTGATAGTTATGGCAGCATCTTGATATAACCGGACTGACGTGGGAAATAGTGAGAGATGATCTCAAGCAACAGTCTAGTCAGGATTCATGTGTTGGTTAATATTAATTATGTTTTTAATTATACAATGGAATGCCCGAAGCCTGATAGCAAATGGACAAGAGTTTAAATCTTTCATTGAGGGAATGGTGGAAAATCCAGATGTTATTTGTATTCAGGAAATGTGTCTTAATCCACATTTGGATTTTGTGATACAGGGATATGTAGGGGTTAGTCGAGATAGAAAAGAAGGTGGTGGGGGAGGGTGTATTACATTTATTAGACAGGGGCTTCCATATAGGATTCTGGGACTGGGAAAAGAGTTGGAATATGTGGTGGTGGAAGTGTGGATAGGGATGGACAGTATAGCAATAATTAACTTTTACAACCCATGTAGGAGATTGGATTTAAATTCAATGGATGGGGTTGAGGGACAGGATAGACAAAAGGTAGTATGGTGTGGGGACTTTAACACTCACAGCCCACTTTGGGGTGGAAAAATTATTAAAGGAGTGGCAGATTAAACCATTCCTAAGAGCTCTGGAATTAGGAGAAGGAAAGCAGTGTCATGGTGGACAGAGGAATGTAGAGGAGTAGTAAGGAATAGGAATAGGGCTTTTAGGCAGTTGAGACGGACTCATATTTTGAGCATTTAATTCAATATAAAAGAGCTCAAGCATTAGTAAGAAAGACTGTTCGACAGGCTAAGAGAGATTATTGGCATCAGTTCTGCAGCACAATAGGTAGAATGACACCTGTGGGAGAAGTGTGGGGGATGATAAGGAGGATGGGTGGGAAAAGGAAGGAATGGGTTTACCCTGTAATAGTGAGTGGGGAAAATAAAGCTGTGACAGACAAGGATAAGGCAGAGATGATGGCAAAAGCTTTCATAGTAATACATAGATCGGATAATCTAGAGGGAGAATGGAAGAAAGGAAGGGAAAGGACATTGAGGACATATCCTGGGGTCTTAAAAAAAAGAGCGGAAGTGGATGATGCATTGAGTGCACCATTTTCTAAGGCAGAGATGGAGAGAGCAATTAAGCGGGCAGGGATGACAGCACCAGGAGGAGATGAACTGTGTTATACTATGTTGACTTTTATGGGTGAGATTGCGTTAGGAAGACTGCTTAGATTGTATAATAGAGTATGGGAGGAAGGACAACTTCCAAAATGTTGGAAGGAAGCAATTTTAGTTCCTATTAGGAAACCAGGGAAAGATCCTTGGGAACCTAATAGTTATAGACCAATTGCACTGACATCCCATATAGGTAAAATTATGGAACTTATGGTAACAGACAGAATTGGGAAAGAACATATACCATAGTTATATGGTAGAAAATGGAACACCTCAGGGTAGTGTTATCAGCCCACTGTTCTTTATCATCATGATAAATGATGTATTTTCAGATGTTGGGCCTGGGATTGGAAGATCGCTGTTTGCAGATGACGGGGCCTTGTGGAAGAGGGGAAGAAATATAAAATACACAGTAAGTAAAGTTCAAGAAGCAATAGAACAGGTAGAACGATGGTCAATGAGATGGGGTTTTAGATTTTCAAAGGAAAAATCTCAAGTGGATTTCTTTACAAGGAGAAAGATAGGGGAGGAAATTAATCTTAAATTATATGGACATGTTCTGGAGAAAGTAGAGTCGTTTAGGTTTTTGGGAATGGTTTAACATGGGCGGGTCACATAGAGAAAGTTTTAGTAAAGTGCAAAAAAGTATTAAATGTGATGAGCAGGCAATCACTGACGGAGATATATGTTTCACTGATTAAGTCTGTTATAGATTATGGTTGTATAGCATATAGAGATGCAGCAAGAACTACACTGGCTAAACTGGAAGTAATACAAACTCAAGCTCTTAGGATATGTAGTGGGGCGTTTCGGACATCACCTGCAGTGGCGTTGCAAGTAGAGGTGGGTGAGATGCCTTTACATTTAAGGAGGGAACAGTTAGCAGCTAACTATTGGGCAAACTTACAAGGACATGGTAGGTCCCACCCAACTAGAGTAGTAATGGAGGTTTGCTGGGAGCACGAAAGGGTTAAAAGTCAGAGTTTGGATGGGTATGTGGTGCTATTGGCCAAGACTTGGGTTTAGAGGGTATAGAATTTAGCCCAACAGTTCCGTTGCCTGTCAGACCACCATGGTTGTTTGTGGAACCTATAGTGGATCTGCAGTTATTAAATAGAAACTTAAAGAGTAGAGCAGAGATGGATTCAAAGAGGATTCAAACAAAGAGTTTTTTGTGAATATATGAATGAGGAGTTTAATGGGTATCTGGATATTTACACAGATGGGTCTAAAGATCCTAAATCTGGGCAAACAGGTGCTGCATTTGGAATACCAAAAATGGGAATTAAGGTACAGAAGAGACTGTCTGATCAAGTAAATGTATTTACAGTGGAATTGATGGGTATCTGGTTGGCTGTACAGTGGGTAGAAGAAACAAAACCAGATAAAGTAGTAATTTGCTCAGACTCTAGTGCAGTACTAAAGAGTTTGCAATCATTTAAGTCAAAATCAAGACTAGACATTGTGTATGAGGTACTAGAATGTTACACAAGGATTTCTCAGTTGGGGGTGAAGGTAAAATTTACATGGGTACCAGCTCATGTTGGTGTTAAAGGAAATGAAATGTTAGATGGTTTGGCAAAACAAGCCAGTAAAAGAGAAGATGTGGAAATATCAATCTTAATAAGTAAAACAGAGGCTAAAACAAAAATCTGGATGGAAATTATGAAAAAGTGGCAGAATGGTTGGGATAGAGCGGAGAAAGGGAGACATTTATATAGAATACAACAGAAGGTTGGGACATGGAGGATCACTGGAAGGAATCGAAGGGAAGAAATCATTTTTACTAGGTTAAGGATTGGACATTGTGGGTTGAATAAGTGCTTACATATTTTAGGTAAGCATGTAACAGGACAATGTGAATTTTGTGGTAGTATTGAATCTGTTGAACACGTGGTACTTGAATGCCAAAAATATTATAGAGAAAGGATAAAGATGAAAGAGAACATAATGAATTTGGGGGTGCAAGGGAATTCACTCAAGGAACTTCTGGGATTCACTTCAAATGATATTAGTACACATATATTTACCTTCATGAAGGACACAGGAATAGCAAAGAGAATATAGATCACAATTTGGGAAATATTTATTATTTATTTAAAGGGTGGGGGAAGAAAGTTGGAAGTCTCCATTTTAGTTATAGTTTCTCTCTGTCTAGCTCCGGTTCACACTCCAGTACAGTAGGTGGCGGTAATGCACCATTGAAGTTGGATGCCAACCGCCGTTAAACATCAAAGAAGAAGAAGAAAAAGTATTTGTCGCCATGTCATCGAAACGCTTTTATTTTCATCTCGGAGTCCAATCACCTTTGTTTGGGCTTCCCAGGGATGCTGTACTTGTAGATTAACGGTAGGGATGCACCGAAATTTCGGCCACCGAAAATTATCGGCCGAAAATGGCCTTTTCGGTTTTCGGCCGATAGACTCTTATCACCGAAACAGCACGGCCGAAATGTTGTGATGACGCAAACAGAAACCGCGACCTGCACGTGCACCAGCATAGCGCAGACCACGAGCTCCACGCGACATTCACTTAACACCAGTGAGAACATTCTCTCTCTTCGTATTCCTTTATTCGCAGCACTAAAGCGTCTCCTAACAAAGAGATTAAGACGGATCACGAAGTGAAAACAAAGAAAAGTACAGTCTTATAGAGTCTGTTAGCACACGTCTCACTGAGATCTTTTCGGATTCTCTGCACTTCATCGCGAATGTGCTTAATCCGCGTTATAATGACCATTACTTGAATGCGGAAATAAGGCAGCGCGCACGAGAAATGATCCAGACCGCGCTGGATGCGGAGAACCCGCGTGGAGACGGAGAAGCGCCAAGTGCAGACAGATCAGAGCGCAGAAAAAAAGACTGGTCTCTGCACCAGATGAGGGGCATGCACCATCGTTGTCTGATATGTTCAGTGAAATTCTGCAAGAAAGTGCCTCAAATAATAATAATACGTTGGCTATTTTGTTCTTATACACACACACAAACATATATACATACATAATATCAGATTGTAGCCATATTTATGCTAGATTTTCTGCTATATTTCTGCTTTAATTTGATAAAAATGTTTATTTATGCCCTGGCCCTATTTAAATACACTCTCTCAAATATTTCTTAAATGTCAGGCAGATGCTCAACAGCTAGATGGTTATCTGTCTGAAGTCCCCATCCCCAGAAGTGATAACAGTCTTGCCTATACTGGAGAAGTAATGCACTTTCTAGTCCTACATAGAAAATTTTCAAATGCACTTCACCTAAATGCACTTTGTTTTTATGAGAGAACTGTTCATTTTAAAACCTTTCTGCAGGCCAGTAGGCCTGTACATTATTATTAAATATACACATGAGTGGGATACATTTTTAGTTAGAATTTTATTTTCTACTGTGCATTGTTGCAATGTGCTTAATAAATATTTGCATCATTTGTAATTATGTATTTTTATGTTTGTTTTTTTTTAAAATAAGTTATGTAATTGTAATTATTTTTGAAACTTTAATATTAATTTATGCAATTGCAATGTCTTAATTTTAGTAAAGTTAGTACACGGTCATAGCAATAAATGCAACGGTACTAATAATTGGCATATTTTCTTTCGGTGTTTCGGTTTCGGTTTTCGGCCTTGGTTTTCTCTTTTTCGGTTTTCGGTTTCGGCCAAGAATTTTCATTTCGGTGCATCCCTAATTAACGGTTACAATTTATGTTTAACTCGGTTCCAGAAAATTATAATCCACATGTAAAACTATGTGCAGCACATTTTGCTGAGGACAGCTTCCTCAATCTCAACCAGTTTAATGCCGGATTCGCACAAAGATTATTCTTGTAAGTTGGAGCAGTTCCCTCTTTGTCTGGAGAAGGCGTTGTTAATGGACCACAACCGGTAAGTTTATTTTACTATTTAAGTTGGTGCGTTTAACAGTTTCTGTAACTTATTACACAAAGGGCAATGCTGTTTAGCATGTTCCTGCCCACTTGCTTCTCAAAACTAGCCCAATCACATTTCCAGGAGGGCAGCGCGCGCTCAGCTGCTGTCGAATCACAACACAGGAAGCGCTGGCACAATCACAACTTGTTACATATTTCTGAAGGAGGGACTTTATAGAACAAGGAAGTCATCAGCCAGTTTTTTTATGACAGTGATAACAGCGGTATACAGATAGGTGAATTGTGTGAAAAAATACTGTTTTTTACACACGAAACATGAACATATGTTATATTGCACACTGTAAACACAATCAAAGCTTCAAAAAAGTGTGAAAAACTGGAACTTTAAGGCATAAAGATGCATTCAAAACGATGATTTGTTTTGTTTATTTTTTACCAAGATGTTTCATCTCAGGACAGAAGCAGCGATCAGCAGTTTGCAGAGTCTGTCCTTTGTCTGGTTCAATCGGTGCTTTTTATATGAAAAGAATTTGTGGTTTTCTGTGATGTTCTAAATAAGTAAATTGTTAAATTTGGCTGATATAAGTGTTTCACCATGTCATCTTGTTGACTGATATACATTTTTTAAGTTATATATACACTGTCATGGCCAAAAATATTGTCACCCTTGGTAAATCTGAACAAATATTTGCAGAGCGCAAGCTTCTGGAGGGCACATAGGATTTAAACTCACTGGTTAAATCCTATGTGCCCTCCAGAAGCTTGCGCTCTGCAAGTGAACAACGCCTTGTGGTGCCATCCCAAAGAAATTCAAAATCACTCTCACGGACCTTTTCCTGGACTGTGCCCAGCTGGTGGAATGACCTCCCAATCTCAATTCGTACAGCGGAGTCTTTACTCATTTTCAAGAAACATCTAAAGACTCATCTTTTTCGCCTGCACTAACTAACCTACTAACACCAGTACTTTTCCTTTTCTTGTCTTTTTCATTTAATTAAAAAAAAAATAATTATATACACCTGGCTATGCGTTCTATACTAGACTAACTGAGACTTGTCATGGCACTTGTATTCTGTTGTTGTTCTCTTGTTGACCTGACTGCTTCTATTGTTCTCATTTGTAAGTCGCTTTGGATAAAAGCGTCTGCTAAATGATTAAATGTAAATGTAAATGTAAATATGGCTGTGAAAATGAATCTGCATTGTTAATCCTTTTGATCTTTTTTTTTAAGGACACTCAATTAAGGACACCCCTAGAAATTCTTATGAGTAAAATATCTCTGAAGTATATTCCCATTCATATTCACAATTTTGAGCACTCCAGGGTGATTATGAACATGAAATTATCAAGCCATTGCTTCCTGTTTCCCAGAAATATAAAGAGGAGGGGAAACAAAATCAAATTTCCTTAATCATCCATCACAATGAGAAAAAAATGTGCAGCAAAAAAGGATTGAGCTTCACAAACTAGTGAATTAGTGAAGTGGCTTTAAGAATTCAATTCAATTCAATTCAATTCAAGTTTATTTGTATAGCGCCTTTTTACAATACGAATCGTTACAAAGCAACTTTACAGAAACTTATGTTTCTACAATATTTAGAAGTAGCTTATGGTGGTGACTGTCAGTTTGTGCACGTTTGACAGGATTTTTAGAAAAAATTAATACAAGACGTAGTCAGCTAGACGATGAACATTATTAATATTATTAATTAATAATTGTTATATGATGCAGTCACACTTGTAGCAATATTAGTTAGTTCTGTTGTTGATTCAGGGTTAGCATCATCTGAGGTCGTCTGAGGGTCGGCATCATCTCTTCTTAGGTATTCTGGATCCAGACTGGAGCTTGTGTAAATCCTAGTTACCACGGGATGTAAATATCTATCTATGTGGCAAAAACATAGAAACAAACTAGAGACATCATTAGCATAGCTGCTGATCCAACAAACTAAAATTAGTTTAACCCAAGCTAATGAATAAACATGCACATTTGATCAGATGCACCTACACTCACAATTTAAGAGATACATTATTTGAATGCTTGGCGAAAGAGATGCGTTTTTAATCTAGATTTAAACCGAGAGAGTGTGTCTGAACCCCGAACATTACCAGGAAGGCTATTCCAGAGTTTGGGAGCCAAATGTGAAAAAGCGTTTTGTGACCTTAGGGTGCGTGATGGGTTGTAGCGTGGTAGAAGGCTAGTTAGGAATGCAGGAGCTAAACCATTTAGGGCCTTATAAGGTAAGTAATAATAATTAGTAACTGATACAGAACTTAATAGGTAGCCAGTGCAGAGACTGTAAAATTGGAGTAATATGATCATATTTTCTTGACCTGGTAAGGACTCTAGCTGCTGCATTTTGGACTACCTGTAGCTTGTTTATTGACGAAGCAGGACAACCACCTAGAAGTGCATTACAATAGTCTAGTCTAGAGGTCATGAATGCATGAACTAGCTTTTCTGCATCAGAAGTTTGGCAATGTTTCTAAGATGGAAGAATGCAGTTTTTGTAACATTGGAAATATGATTTTCAAAAGACAAATTGTTGTCTAATATGACACCCAGATTTCTGACTGTAGAGGAAGTAACAGTACATCCGACTAGTTGCAGAGTGTAATCTACAAGATTCTATGTAGTGTTTTTTTTTGGTCCAATAATTAATATCTCTGTCTTATCTGAATTTAATTGGAGAAAATTATTTGTCATCCAATCTTTCACATTTTTAACACATTCTGTTAGCTTAGATAATTGAGAAGTTTCATCTGGTCTCGTTGAGATATATAGCTGAGTATCATCAGCATAACAGTGGTAGCTAATTCCGTATTTTTTAATAATATTACCAAGGGGCAACATGTATATTGAAAATAGAAGGGGACCTAGGACGGATCCTTGTGGCACTCCATATTTTACTGATGATAAATGAGATGACACCCCATTTAAGTAAACAAAATGGAAACGATCAAACAGGTAGGATCTAAACCTGTCACAGTGTCTGGGTTGTGTTCCCTGGGGTTCCACTAGATGTCCTCCTTTCTCACGGTGTCTGCCACCAGATCATTTCCTGTTCCCTTATTTGGCCACCTTCCTCCTTGTTGTGTAATTGATTGTTTCCCCACCTGTCTCCTGTTTCCTCATTATCCTTCTGTGTATAAATACCCAGTCTGTCTTAGTCTGTGTCACGGAGTCCTTGTTTAATGTCAGTGTATTATTCATGTCCGTCATCCTTGCCTTGCCTTGCCTTGCCTTGCCTTGCCTTGCCTTGCCTTGCTTTGCCTTGCTTTGCCTTGTCTTGCCTTGCTTTGCCTTGCTTTGCCTTGCTTTGCCTTGCCCCGCTTTGCCTTGCTTTGCCTTGCCCCGTGTTCGTGTCCTGTTTATGTTCCGATTTGGATTCTCTGGTTTTGACCCTGCATGGACTGTTACCTCTCTGGATTATCCCTTAAATAAATCATGCTTACCTGCAATTGGTTCTCTCGCCGTGTTTCAACCATCACGTAACGTGACAGAAGGACTCCGTCACAAAGAGAACCAGCGGTATGTCATTTTTCCGTTCCCCAGCCAAGATGGCGGAGAGGCGAGCCAGATATCTGAGGTTAATCGCCCTCTGCCAAGAGGACAATGAAGTGGGTGCCCTGGCTCAGGTGTTCTGGTCCCTGGCAGAGGGCATGGGGTACAACGACATGGCCCTTAAAGATTATTTTAATGGCGGTCTGGATGATCCAGTGTCTCTGGAGGAGATGGCGCAGGTAGAGACACTGGAATTCTGGGAATTCGTGCGCTACCTGCAGCATCGGGGTCGGTGGGATGCCCCAGCCACTCCTGTCTCTTCCAGCGGGGTGGTCGTCAGCCCAGCACCACTGCACAAGATGGCCGCCAGCTTAGAGCCACAGCACAAGATGGCCGCCAGCCCAGCGCCACAAGACAAGATGGCCACCAACTTAGAGCCACAGCACAAGATGGCCGCCAGCTTAGAGCCACAGCACAAGATGGCTGACCCAACGTCTGAGTCGCCAGTCAAGGTGCCCCCGACTCGCCATCGTAGAGGGCGGAGGAAGAGGGGACAGGATTCTACCGTTCCTCAAAGCCTGGAGAACGTTCCCGAGCGGGCTGCTGCCGTCCAGGAGGACATTCTCGAGCGGGCCGCTGCCGTCCAGGGGGACGTTCTCGAGCGGGCCGCTGCCGTCCAGGAGGACGTTCCCGAGCGGGCCGCTGTCGTCCAGGAGGACGTTCCCGAGCGGGCCGCTGCCGTCCAGGAGGACATTCACGAGCAGACCGCTGCCGTCCCCGAGGCGGTGCCCGCTGCTGTTCCAGTGACCGAGGTGGTGTCCGATGCCGAGGCGGTGCCCGAGGTCATTCCCGATGCGGTAACCGATGCTGTTCCGGAGACCGAGGCGGTGCCCGATGACGAGGCGGTGCCCGAGGCTGTTCCTGTGATCGAGGCGAGGCTCGATGCTGTTCCGAAGGCCGAGGTGGTGCCCGATGTCGAGGCGGTGCTCGATGCTGTTCCGGAGTCGAGTCAGGTTCTGGTGGACCCTCCAGAACCAAGTCAAGTCACTGGGTGGTCTGCTGCTCCGTCCTGGGGGACTCCGGCCTCAACCACGGGGGCGTGTGGGTCATCTGCTCCGCCCTGGGGGACTCCGACGTCGACCACGAGGATGTGGTTGTCGTCCGCTCCGCCCTGGGGGACTCTGGCGGCGACCACGAGGACGTGGTGGTCTTCCGCTCCGCCCTGGAGGGCTCTGGCTCTGACCACACGGATATGGTGGTCATCTGCTCCGCCCTGGGGGACTCTGGCGGCGACCACAAGGATGTGGTGGTCATCCGCTCCGCCCTGGGGGACTCTGGCGGTGACCACAAGGCCGTGGCAGTCTTCCGCTCCGCCCTGGAGGACTCTGGCTTTGACCACATGGCCGTGGTGGTCTTCCGCTCCACCCTGGAGGTCGCTGGCTTTGACCACACGGCTGGTGGGCGCTTCAACATGCCCTTCTTGGACTTCTGTCTGGTGTTCTTGGTTTCTGTTTTGTTGCTGTCTGTTCCCCCCAGTTAGTCTTGCCCTCCATCCCTCCCCCTGAACCTCCTCCGTTCCTCCTCCCTCCTGGTTCTCCCTATTTTATGTTACATTTCTGGTGTTTATTCCCCATGTTTTTCTTTTCCGGCCCTCCGTCCCTCCCCCTGAGCCTCCACCTGTCCGCCTCCCTCCTGGTCTCTGTGTTGTGTCTTGTCTTGGAGCGTCTGGGAGCCGCTCCGTAGAGGGGGGGGGGGTACTGTCACAGTGTCTGGGTTGTGTTCCCTGGGGTTCCACTAGATGTCCTCCTTTCTCACGGTGTCTGTCACCAGATCACTTCCTGTTCCCTTATTTGGTCACCTTCCTCCTTGTTGTGTAATTGATTGTTTCCCCACCTGTCTCCTGTTTTCTCATTATCCTTCTGTGTATAAATACCCAGTCTGTCTTAGTCTGTGTCACGGAGTCCTTGTTTAATGTCTGTGTATCATTCATGTCCGTCATCCTTGCCTTGTCTTGCCTTGCTTTGCCTTGCCCCGTGTTTGTGTCCTGTTTATGTTCCGATTTGGATTCTCTGGTTTTGACCCTGCATGGACTGTTACCTCTCTGGATTATCCCTTAAATAAATCATGCTTACCTGCAATTGGTTCTCTCGCCGTGTTTCAACCATCACGTAACGTGACAAAACCATCTTAGAGCCTGCCCTTGAATACCTGTATAGTTTTGTAATCGATCTATGAGTATGTCATGATCTATGGTGTCGAACGCAGCACTAAGATCAAGTAAGACTAGAAATGAGATGCAGCCTTGATCTGACGCAAGGAGCAGGTCATTTGTAATTTTAACATATGCAGTTTCTGTGCTATGGTGGGGCCTGAAACCTGACTGAAATTCTTCATACAGATCATTTTTATGCAGGAAGGTGCTCAATTGAGCAGACAAAACTTTTTCTAAAATTTTAGACATAAATGGAAGATTTGAAATAGGCCTATAATTTGCCAGTACACTAGGATCTAGTTTTGGTTTCTTAATAAGAGGCTTGATAACCGCCAGCTTGAATGGTTTTGGGACGTGACCTAAAGATAACGACAAGTAAATAAATGATATTGAGAAGCGGTTCTTCGGCTACAGGTAACAACTCTTTAAGTAATTTAATGGGTACAGGATCTAATAAACATGTTGTTGGTTTAGATACAGTGATACGTTTATTTAAAAATATTCAAACATTCACTGATGCTCCAGAAGGAAACAAGATGCATTAAGCAACAGAAGATACTTGTATGTTTCCCGGTACACAAATTAAGTACAATTTACCTTGATCTTCAAATTCCAAAAGTTTTCACCCCCCAGCTCTTAATGCATCTTGTTTCCTTCTGGAGCATCAGTGAATGTTTGAATCTTTTTAAATAATTGTGTTGGAGTGCCTCCATTGTCCTCAGTGTGAAAAGATGGATCTAAAAATCATAAAGTCACTGCTGGAAATGGTTCAAACATGCAAAAAACTGAAGAATCTTCAGGACCTTAAAGATTTTTCTGAAGAACGCTGCTCAGTTTAACTGTTCAGAACAAACAAGGGACTCATGCACAACCATCACAAAACAGAAAGACAGTCGAGGATCATCAGGTAAAACAGAACACAGTATTAAGAACCAAGGGTTCCCAAACTTTTGAGTGGGGTTATTTTAATAATATCAGCAATTTTTTTGTCTTGTGGACTAAATGTTAACATCTTTTATGTAAAATATCTTACTCGGGACAGTACTAAATAAAAAATAACATGCATTTAGTATGATCTCTCTTATTTTTTTAAAATTACTCACATTTTCACAGATTCTGCAAGGGGTGCCCAAACTTTCGAGGCCCACTGTGTATGTATATATATATATATATATATATATATATATATATATATATATATATATATATATATATATATATATATATATATATGTGTGTGTACTTACATAATATACATAATATATATATATATGTGTGTGTGTGTGTGTGTGTGTGTGTAAAGACCTCTAACACTAGCTTGCTCTACTCTTTTTTATTCTATTTGTTTTCTTTTTATTTATTATATTATTTAAAAGCCCATGCTACATGTACTGTGTTAAGCTAACTGAGACTTGTTATAGCGCTTATATATCATTGCTCTTTTTGTTGTTTTTGATTGCCTCCACTGTCCTCATTTGTAAGTCGCTTTGGATATAAGTTCCTCATCAGCATGTTCCTTAACTAGATTTCAGACTAACCCATGGTGGAGGGTGGATCTGAGTTCTGTGTACAGAGTAAGTAGCGTCGCGATTACAAAGAGACCAGAATGCTGTCTAGAACAAGTACATGGAGCAGAGATTTGCATCGGAAACTCTCTGGAGAACAA
This sequence comes from Carassius auratus, assembly GCF_003368295.1. Classification (NCBI taxonomy): domain Eukaryota; kingdom Metazoa; phylum Chordata; class Actinopteri; order Cypriniformes; family Cyprinidae; genus Carassius; species Carassius auratus. The sequence continues at coordinate 95,658 of NW_020528307.1, read as the reverse complement.
CAGCAACAACAATCCCTGTGAGATCCTCTTTTGGTGGCTTAATATCCATAAAAATCCCCGAAAAAACACATAAAAAAGACTAATTACCTAAATGAGGTTTTCTGTGTATATCTACAGATGCGCTGTGATTTCTAGCATTCCAGCTGGTGTTTCCTCCACCTACATATGTAACGATATGGAGGGTCGATACATGAATCTGATAATTCCTGGAGATTCAAGGATTCTTACTCTGTGTGAGGTGGAGGTCTATGGAGAAGGTGTGATCAAACATGGAAAATAAAGCTATAAATGAATGAAATTACTCATTTTGGGCTGTTGATTCCAAAACTAGTGTCTGTTTTTCTTAAACTTCACACAAGATATGATGCTTTTTGTAACATTTTTTCTTTTGAGAACCATTTGCAAGGTGAAGAAGTCTTGTATTTTGTCTTAATCAGCAGAAAAACAGCACAAACACATGACTCATGTCTGAATCTGAGCCACATTACAACCATTTGTTCAATTCTCAACCCATTTTCACGTATGTGACTATTTTATACCTAATCTTGATTTCAATTATTGCCAGCAACAGAAGAAAATGCAAAGACGAGACAGATTTTCTGCTATATCTGTACACTAACAAAGTTAATGAAAAACATTTTGATTCACTTATGTTTATAAAAAGTAAAATGGTTTTCTGACTAAATTTCATAATACGTACATCCTAAATACTTTTGTCATTAAAACTAAAACTTTGACATTTGACTGCTTTTGTTATTTTGATAAATGCATTAAAGCTGATACACAAATATAATTTAAAGGGGCACTAAGTAGGAATTACTCCCATCTAGTGGTGAAATTGTATTTTGCATTCAAACTAATTTTTCTCTCCAGCGCCTCGCTTTTTCAAATGCGCATTGCATCTACGGTAGGCGATATGTACCAAAAAGCTTTGACAGGATGTCTTCTAATAGCACTTCGTCGAGTTTTCCTTCAGGTGAACAGGTGTGTTATTTCAAACAAACTGCAACATGACCATAAACAAACGAATGTTACAGTATGAATTACTGACTGTGGAAAACATGAAATATTGTAATTAGTAGTTATGTCTAATTTATTCGTTATATTTTCTGAATTATATGCATTGTTAGATATAAAAAAAATATTATAATATAGATTGTAACACTGACTTACCTGTCGAGAAGAAAACTGGCCACTTCAGCGTCTCTTTTGAAATCTTTATCAAGAATTAGCTCTTTCCACCTAGAAAAAGCTTCCCCGACATTAACTCTTGTTTTCTGTAATCTACGGTCACGTTTCCTTTTACGTTCTATTTTTGACTGTTTTGGCGACGATGTTTTCTTCTCCTGTGGCGCGGCATATGTATGGTCCATAATAAGAATGCAATCCAGACTTTTAAACTTGCCGGTGCAGTTTCAAGCGCCTCTCACTGCTCTGCACCTGCGTTTCTGGCTCTGACCGAAAACACGCTGTGGAAACGCGTTGGCTTAGTACTTTTTGTCCCTCTCTGCTATTATAGTTTTGCAAGATGGCGGAACTACATGGAAGCCTCCGTCGACCTACCCGTCCCATGTATATATAAAGATAATAAATTCTTCATTTACAAGGATTAGTTTAAACATTGGCATAGGTATTTGTACACCATTGAGGGCATATTTATGAATAAAAATATTGATTTTAGATAATAAAATACCTAAAAAGTTACTTATTGTCCCTTTAAAAAATCCTCATCATTTGATAAAAAATAAAATAAAAAAAGAACTCCAAGATGCAGGGATGTAACTGATTTATTGTTTTTAAAATGCGACATTTCTAAGGTTTCATGCTCTTCACTACATAGAAATTTGTGTTCCACACTAAACCATATCCATTCTTACTTACATAGTGTTTTACTTCTGTTCATGATTTTTGAGGATCTCTACACGATCTCTTCATGTTGCACCCATTAATCAATCTTAAATGACAGATGCATTTGCACTAAATTCTGTAGATTATTGTAGACAATGTCAAAGATTAATTTGATTTAATGTAAAAAAAGAAAAGGATGCAATGATAAGATCATATATTTTGTTATTGTAAAGATGCATGTTTACTTTATCAGTTGCATTTTATTATTTGCATTTAGCATTTGCTGTTCCCTTCTGTCTATGTATGTTCACTCTCATATGCTTGTTAAGATCCTTTACTGAAGAGAACAAAAGGAATGTCGGGGGAAGTCATGGCCTAATGGTTAGAGAGTCAGACTCCCAATCGAAAGGTTGTGAGTTTGAGTCCCAGGTCGGCAGGAATTGTGGGTGGGGGGAGTGCATGTACAGTTCTCTCTCAACCCTCAATACCATGGCAAGGCATCAAACCCCCAACTGCTCCCTGGCGCAGCAGCATAAATGATGACCTGTGTGTGTGTGTGTGTGTGTGTGTGTGTGTGTGTGTGTGTGTGTGTGTGTGTGTGTGTGTGTGTGTGTGTGTGTGTGTGTGTGTGTGTTAAATGCAGAGCATGAATTCTGAGTATGGGTCACCATACTTGGCTTAATGTCACTTCACTACAGTAAACGTGTGTGTAGCCTATATATTTATTTTTGTGGTTGTTGTTATGAACAAGCACACTGTATAAAAATCTCCCTGGGAAACTAAAAAAAAAATGTCGGACATAACAACAATGCAATGGCTCATTCAGTTTAATTCACATTTATTTGTATAACGCATTTCACAACACATATTGAGACATATTCAGCTTTACAGAAAATGCACGTTTTTCCTGTTACAAAATCCTTTATAGTCTTTATAGGCGCTTGTATCAGAAAGAGCAGTTGCAATCTAAATCTAATTGAAATTATAATATTTACAAATACCAGATATGCATTCAAGCAAACTGTTTCTGCATTTTAAACCAATTAAAATGTCATAATTTTGCATCTGGAGTCTTTGCAGGGTAGCCATCATCTACTCACAGGTGCTGGGTCATTTGTACTCTTCACAGGAGGCTAGATAAAAAAATAAAAATAATAATATATATATATATATATATATATGCACACACAAATATTTGGGTTGACCTGTTCTGGTACAGTGTTAGTAACATAACTTAATCACTGATTTCTAGTTGTGTCCTCTTTTGGAAGACCAAACGAAACAGTGTCTCCACTACATGACGGCGGTGGCAACAGTACTACAGCGAGAATTAAAGTTACGCCTTCTTTCTCTGCGTGAACATTTGGGTGGCGTTACGCAAACCTTCCCACAGTCAGTAAACGTGGGGGTGTTTTAAAACAAGGCATTTTGGGAGGGCATGGCGAGTCTTAACTTTTATAAAGAATATTTCGGTAGCACTTTATTTTACAGTCCTGTTCCTCATGTACATACTATGTACTTATTATGGTAATTGCAATAACTATGTAATAACTAGGTACTAACCCTGAACTTACCCCTAAACCTAACCCTACCCCATGTAGTTACCTTGTGTTACCAGAACTTTCTTAGATAAATACACTGTAAATACACTATAAGTACATGTAAGTACACGTACTGTAAAATAAAGTGCAACCAATATTTCTTTGGGCTTGATAACTTTAGGGATCTTATCTATTCACAAACAGCTTGTAACACTCCAAAGAGAAAGGAAAGCTTAAAAAGGCATCATATTACCCCTTTAAAATAGTTTGTTGTTAGTTTATGAAACTGAGACACAAATGACACATTACATGAATATGAAGCGCGGAAGCATCACATTTTTAAGCTAGAAGGGATACCATCCATAAGAATCTATGAATAAGAAGCTGGATTCAGTCTCGTAGAACAAGAATACCGGAGTTTCCCACAATGTCAAAAATTCCCCACACAGATTTCACTGCATGTTAAAGTTGATCATGCAAATTCAACCAACAGAAAGATGCTGGGCTTGAAAATGACATCATTGTGAGCTGTGCTTTGTATATCACTATTGCGTTACATATGTTATTGACAATGGAGCTATGTTTTTCCACATGAAATTTCACTAATGCAACAGCAATCTAGAATGAGGTGTTAGAAATTACCTGTTCCATAAACCTCCACCTCACACAGTGTGAGATGCTGCTGGATGTTAGGAATGTACATGTTCACATAACGACCTTCCATTCCACCGCAAGAGAAACTGACAGAACTGCCTGCTGGGACAGATGAAGTGACACCACATCTACAGAGAGAAAGAGAGAAACCACGACACAATCAGCTGACCTGATCAAATCCAGTTCTCCTGACACGTTCATAACTGTTTTCATAACTTCACCTGGGATTGTTGTTGCCGTTGTTCTCCAGAGAGTTTCCGATGCGGATCTCTACTCCAGTCGTTTGATCCAGACAGCAGTCGGCTCTGTTGGTGACGGTCACGTTGGCAATGGAGTAAGAATCCAGCAGGTCCAGCCTCCACCACGGGTTGAGCTCATATCCTGTGTGGGAGCATCTTGGAGTGTATTTGATGCCATCGATGGCATTTGCAGCTCCCCAGGTGTAATATGTGCTCGACTGTACAGCCGTTCCTCTTAATGCCAAATTCTCTGAAAACATTTAAAGAGACAGCGAGTCAAGACTCAAATGTGTGAAGTATCACTGTATTAGATTTTGGGTTCAGATATTAAATTCCAACCTAAAATACTCAGTTCCATTTACTACTTCATTAAAATCTGAGGTTAATACTATGAACTTACTATGAGCAGTTGTACTTTATTAACCAACATTAAAAAGTTTTTTTTTTTTTTTTTTTTTGGTTAATGTTATTGGATGCATGTTAATTAATGGGACATTAGTTACTACTTTTTACCTTTCACATTTTCTGAACTCCCCTGAATGGAAAAGACACCTGTTACAAAAACAAAATATTTCCATTGCTTTCTGAGATGTGGATCAATTTTATGTTGTATTTTCTTCTTTAAATATTTTCATAAAGAATAGCTAAATGGCATCTATAATTGTACATCATTTGATTGATGCGTGTCATTTATACTCACCCAAAAGAAAGAACAGATAAGAGATTTCCTCCATCTTGTTTTTAAAGAACATTAATCAGATACCTGTGATGGTCAGATATGGTGAGGGTGTGAGTTTCCCCTTCTGCTCTCTCTTCTTCTATGAATCCCTCTTTTTATTTGTGTTTCTCTTCGCAGCTCGAGTCTCCACCCTTAGGAAAATCTGACTGGATGTTTGCTGAATGTATTTCACACATCACAGGATCTCCAGAACTGCTTTTCTCTGCACATCTCTCAGGTCAAGTCTGATTTACTAAACAAATCTGGCAAAATCCCCCCAAATTTTTTTTATTATTTTTTATTTTTTATAGTTTTTTCAGTATTGGTTATTCCCATGTAATTCCAATTATATTAAACACACATACAGTTGTTTTTCATAATTTATGGGAAATCTGAGCTGTTTCCATCATGGGGAGAGAAAAACAACTATAAAACTATATAAAAAATAATAATAAAATACAACTATATAATAAAATAATAAACAAAACATATCACTAACTAAACCCAGAGACTATAAGTAGCCTATGCCAAAAGAAAAAGGAAACAAATGTTAGCAGTCTCCGCCAAATCCCGATCTGAAGCATAAACAGGAGAAAAAAATGACATTTACAATAAAGAAAACCGGGTGTGATACGTCTGAGGTACAGACGCTCGTTTTGTTAGGGCTCCTCTCCAAGACCTCGACAAAGTTATTATTTAACCGTGTTTTTACTTAGTTTTATGCCATCAAAGGGTTTCTACTTTGCTATTTAATGTGAATTTCTGTCTCAATTCAATAATGCCGAAGTCTCCAAAGTAAAGAAGTATCAGGACGACCAAGTATCGGGAGCTAACACTAAAGCTAGCTCACTTGACACGGTGGAAAAAATACCAGATAATGCTTATGCTCTGTGCAAGGAGATACAGTATATAAAGAGATGGCCGAGTCAATCTTGCAGGGAGTTAACCCCACTTTGATGCTTTCAAACTCAACTTCCAGAAGCTTGAGACATCGGAGGCTGAGCTAAAGGCTCATGTGGCTAATGAAGAGCTGGCTACGAACAACTATGAAGCACGGATGCAAGAGTTGGAAACCAAATACTAAGAGCTGTCTTATCAAAATAATCAGCTCTGTGCTAAAGTGTTGGATCTAGAAGCGAAGTCAAGAAGGCATAATATTAAGATTGTGGGGATACAAGAGTGCGAGGAGGAGGGTAAACTCACTGAATTTGTCTCCAGGCTGATTCCCCAACTGCTCAGAGAAGAGCATTTTCCTCGCCTGGTTAAAGTGGATCAAGCACATCGTTCTCTTCAGCCTAAACTGGTAGTTGGTGAGAAACCGCGCACAATCCTGGTGCGCTTTCACCACTTTCAAGAGAAGCTGATTCTGCATCGCGAGACAGTGCCACCACTCGAATACAAGGGCAAAAGGGTCCTGATTTTTCCTGATTATACCACTGATGCTATTCAGGACATGATCCAAACCATGTGCAAAAAGGGAATGAAGTTCACGCTGCGGTACCCAGCTAGGCTGCAAATCCATTCACACGGAGCGGAGACACCTACAATACTTGAAATCTGACGGAGGCAGCACGATTCATGGAAAGGAGCGATGTTTGAACATGTTAAGGGGCTAGGACATGCTAAAAAGAGAGAAAAAGTATTTAGGCACCTTAAATCATTATCAGCATGATTTTTCTACAGGAGACTCATATTAAAGCAACTGAGCAGCAAAGGTTGTGTTGCAGTTGTTTATCACCATTCACTTCTCACGCCCGTGGGGTGGCCATATTCTCTTTCGGAAAAATATTCAATTAGAATTTTCTTCTATGTTTACAGATCCTAATGTTAGATATATTATTGTTTCTGGTACCATAAATTCTTTCCCCTTGACTTTCTTAAATATCTACGGTCCAAATACTGACGATCCTAATATTTACAAGAAGGTTTTTGACTTACTTCCTGATGGCAATAATTCAAAAATAATAATCGGGGGAGTAAATTTGTAGAATACATTACCATCAAACTGAAAGAGTCAACTCAATATAAGGAGCTGGAAACTTTTACCTTTGTCAATGATTGGGCATATAAATTCAATAAAAATAGTTTCTCTTCCCAGATTCCTATATCTTTGCCTGAATCTCCCTGTTTTTCTTATGGGAACTGGACTCTATAATCCTCTCTTATGTTAAGACACATACAGTAGGATCTCTAAAATGCATCTATAAAAATCCAAATCTGGAGCTCGTCTGGGTATGCCTGTATTTAAGCATTATTATTATTATTGGGCCATCAATGTTAGGGCTTTAATGTATTGGGTGGAGATTGGGTGAAGGGGGCTCTGACCAGTTTGACCCCTGATGTCCCACTGTGGGTACAAATGGAGAATGGCTGGCTGTTGGCACTTCCTTAGCAGCCATGTTGTTCTCCAAGTTGGATAGGCCCACATCAAAATTTTGTGTTAAAGAATTCAGTAAAAACCTTAAATCAGATGAGGAAAGTCTTGTCCAGAGACCTCTGTTCATATGCCAATTTGTTATAATCATTTTTTTGTACCCCCCTGGACTGATAAAACTGTTTTGTCTGGAAGGAGAAGGGCTTAGAGTCCATTAAAATTAATTTAAAAGAAGATCAATTTGATTTGCTTCATTTTCTACAAATTAGGCATTATGTAAAATTTGTAATTTCGCTGAAAACTCCCTGAAAAATGTGTGACATTTTTCTAGATCCTCCAGATTCTAGGCATCTTATTTCCAAATGTATTTGTTTAATTGAAAGCTTTGTTGAAGCCTCCACTAAGAATTTTAAGCAGCTTGATAATATGAGATTCTAATTCACAACAACTACAACTACTGGTCTCTCCTCCTCCACCTTGTTATATCCTGATATTTCAAAAGATGCTGAACTTCGGGTGATGTAAGTGTAGACAGATGTAGAAAGTTGCCTTTTACTTTGTTCAGTGATGAATTATACTGTATGTCATAATATCTTCTGTATATAGACTTGATGTACAGTACATTAACTATAGTAGCTCTAGATAACGGGTGGCAAACTCAATTCCTGGAGGGCCAGAGCCCTTATTATACTCACCTGGAATCAAGTCCTTCAGGCTTATTTTGAAAACTACATGCTCTCTATTTTGGAGCAGGGTTGTAACAAAACTCAGCAGGGCTCAGGCCCTCCAGGAATTGAGTTTGACACCCCTGCTCTAGATACCTACAGACCTTTAGTTCATGATTTCCACTCCATCAGTCTGATCACTGATCATTTCCATGTTGTTTTGTGTGTATTTGTATGATCTCAGGCAGGATGTAAATCAACAGCTCCACCGGAGTACATCATCTGCTCAAATGTCAAACAAAGAGCCATCACTTAGCACAGATCTCAGACAGATCTAATTTTTGGCTGTTTTTCTGCAGACTCAGACATAAGCACTGCTGTAAGCTATTAGTGTTTGTCACGGTTTGTATTGTTTCAAGAAGCAAATGTTATTATCAATCTAAGGTTCTGATTTGGGTTTTAGTTTAAAATGCTTTAAAGGTGCAATGGAATTTAATACGTTCGTCCAAACTTTATTTAAAGAATTGAAATGATGTTAAGCATCAAGATCAGCAAATGATGACTCAACAGTTTATTGTAAAGCTCAGTAAAATCTTTGCAAAAATGTGCCGAGTATATGCAAGTTTGTCTTATATCAGGAATCTCAAGCTTCACAGACCATGTTGCTACAACAACCCAGTCCTGCCTTTGACTTGAAAGTGAAAAAGACGTGACATTCAGCCAAGTATGGTGACCCATACTCAGAATTTGTGCTCTGCATTTAACCCACCCAAAGTGCACACACACAGAGCAGTGAACACACACACACACACACACACATCCAAAGCAGTAGGCAGCCATTTATGCTGCAGCACCCGGGGAGCAGGTGGGGGGTTCAGCTCAAGGGCACCTAAGTCATGGTATTGAAGGTGGAGAGAGCACTGTACATGCACTTCACTGGCACGGCACCTGTATACCTAAACTCACAGGTTCAAACTTATGCGCCCTCCTGAAGCTTGTGTTCTGTAAGGGAACAATGCCTTGTGGTGCCATCCCAAAGAGGTTCAAAATCATTCTCACAGACTTGTTCTTGGACTGTGCCCAGCTGGTGGAATGACCTCCCAATCTCAATTCAAACAAACAAGTCTTTACTCATTTTCAAAAAAAAAAGTGTTGTCATTGGCACTTGAATAGTGTTGTTGTTCTCTTGTTAGTCTGATTTCTTCTATTTTTCTAATGTGTAAGTCCCTTTGGATAAAAGTGTCTGCTAAATGATTAAATGTAAATGTTAATGGATAACTATTCAGAGGGGCAACACACATGGACAGTGATGTCACCAACTAATACAAATCTGTCATGTTTAGTAACAGGTCCCCTATGAATTCAGAAAATTCCACAAAAAACATTTATCAAGTGAGGTGGCTAATACATCAAAGCTAAGACTATTTATTCAGACCAGTCAAGCAATAATAGTTGAGATTCAAAGCTTGTATTTGCTTGTAGACGACAGTAAAAAGTAAAAGTTTTCCTTGTGATAATAGACAATCCTCCTCCCCTACCAGTAGATGTAGGTAAAAACAGTAATCTGCTGGAACAAGTTCAGAATAGAGGCTTACATTTCCTTTCTTCACCCACAAATTTAGTAATAAACAAGAAGTCCAGATTGTAAGAGGACATAAAATCATTAAGAATGAAGGTCTTGTTAACCAGAGATTTACGGTGGATCAACACCATTTTTGGAGAACACAGTGTTTTGTGAACCTGGGTTTTACTCACAGATTCAAGATTAGCAGGGTTTAGTATAAACGATCTTGAGAATCCGAAAAGGCCTGAGGGACCGGTGTATCGAGGCAAGCACAACTGGACCAGTTAACACCAAACCACAAAATATAAATAATCCATAGTCAAAGGAAAAGAACATAAACTGGGTGGGACGCCAGTTTGCAGATAGGGTTTAAGTCTGATGATCACTCCTCCATGTTTCCCGCAACTTCTCTGGCACTTTCTCAGGAGGATGTCAAGCGGCCATTGACATAGGAAATCCGGAATGTCTCATATAATACTCCAGTGTGGGATGTCAACAAACTTTCCCAGATTAGTTTCAGAGACAACCATACGGCGACTAAAAAAAATGTCCAGGAATGATTGATCATCATCAGTGTTGGTCTTGACATAGTTTAATGCTGTGAGAAACCATAAACAGCTCCTGTTGTAATTCCAGACAAATCTCATTATGTATACAGACTGTATTTCATGTAGTTGCAACGCTCTCATGTCACTCATGTTTCAGCTATGATGAATTACAAAAACTTGATAAAATATGTTGCAGTGCTTTCAATGTTTATCAAAAAAATACAGAGACTCTAATGGTGAAGCAGCACCTGTTACATTCAGTGACTTTCTGTTTCCTTATTAGGTCATCTTCCTTTTCTTGTTTGGTTAATTGATTAATCCCCACCTGTCTCCATTCACCCAATTTCTCTGTCATGTTTAATTACCCTATCTTTTGAGTTCCTCTTTGTTGATGTTCATATTGTATCCTAAGTTTATGTGTTGTATTATGTTGGATGAGCCCTTATTCTCACGTGATTTTTAAAAGTACCCTTTAGTATATCTTCTCCTGCCCTGAATTTTCTGTTTCTCCGCTGGTTCCATCCAGCCCTGAATTTCCTGTTTCTCTGCTGGTTCCGCCCAGTCCTGAATCTCCTGTTTCTGCGCTGGCTCTGATCCCCCTGTTTCCTCGCATCCTCCCGCTCTCATCTCCTCCTAGACCAGCCAGTTCCTCAACCTCATCTTCGCTGGTGCCAGTCAGTCCCGCAGCTCACCCTCAGTCAGCACAATCTGGGCGTGATGGTTCACCGCGGGACTTCCAGCCTTCAGCTCCGCCTTGGCGTGTGGATTCCCTGTCTCCGCCTCCAGCCTCCAAGCCCTGGACTCCTCCTCGGTCCTTCGACTCAGCGGCTCCGCCTTGGCACCTGGCTCCCTCGTCTCCACCGTGGCCTGGCATCCCATCTGCTCCACCAGGCTCCCTCATCCCTCCGGCTCCACCTTGGTCAGTTGTCGACCATCTGCCACCTCGGGACTCCATTCCTCTGGCTTCGCCTCGTCACTTCATCCCTCCAGCTCTGTCAGGCTCCTCCTTCCCTCTGGTTCTGCCTCCATCCTCGGTCACTCCGGCCCTGCAGTGGTCTTCTAGGGCCCCACCTCTGCCTTGGTCTCCTGAGCCTTCTGCTCCGCCTTGGCCCACCGGATCCTCGGCTTCACCCTGGCCCTGCAGCTGCTCTGCTCCATCATGGGCTCCTCACCCACCGGCGCAGTCTCCGTCTGTCAGCCCCATGATTTCGTCAGCTCCTCCTTCACCATGGCTCCTCCCGCCGTCAACTCCCCCATGGGTCATCATCCTGGCTGGTCTCTGGAGCACCATCTGGATCTTCCTTCTCTGGGCTCCTCCCTGGCTCCGTGAGGATGCACCATTCCTGGAGGGGGCGAACTGTTACATTCAGTGACTTTCTGTTTCCTTATTTGGTCATCTTCCTTTTCTTGTTTGGTTAATTGATTAATCCCCACCTGTCTCCATTCACCTGATTTCTCCCTCGTGTTTAAATAACCTGTCTTTTGAGTTCCTCTTTGTCCGTGATTAAGTTAAGCTGATGTTGTATCCTAAGTTTATGTATTGTATTATGTTGGATGTGCCCTTGTTCTCCCGCGATTATTAAAAGTACCCTTTAGTATATCTTCTCCTTCGTGCGCCTTTATTCACACGTACCAGCAGCCTGTAACAGCTGCTCCATGTCCTGTGTTTTATTAAGGCTCAGCCGCCTTGAACTTCCACTGTAAACACAGGTATGCTGCAAAAACAAAACCATTTAGCTAGTTTCACTGCCTCCTTTACCCAGGGATGGACTGGGACTAAAAAACGGCCCTGGACTTTGACTAGGCCCCGCCTAAAACAATCGACGCGCGTAACTCGACAACAACAACAATAACGCCTGGCATGAGTGTCACAAGACTTTAATTGTGGCTCATGATACCATACCATCCAAATTATAGCAATAGCACTGATGTTGACTAGATGTTGAGCTGGAGCTGAATGCTAAAATGTTGAAGTTTAGCTGTTTTAACTACTGTGATCATTAAAAATGTAACAACCTGAATATCACTTCCTAACATCATCCCTAGCAAGTAACTCTCTTTCTCCTCTCATGTTCCATACCATCATGATCCCGCTCATCTTTCTGTTCCTCATCATCATCACTGGTGGCATGTTGCTGCATAGGAGCCTGGCTCACTTCTTCACTGTTGCTGATATTTATCTGCGAGGTGCTGCTGCTGGAAAATATTGCTATATATTTCAGTTAGTTTGGGCAATTTAGCGGCTTCAGTATCTGTTTTTTTTTTCTCTCGCCTTCTTAGCCCCACCCTTTTCTTTCCGTTTTATTTTTTATTTTTTACCCCCGGCCGCATTATGCATATTGTTTGTTTGTTTCTATGCTTCTTCTATCTAACGTTAACGTAATTTCTTCCTACTCTTCCACTTCTTATTCTTACTTGGCGGTCACGGCCAGTGCAGCTGGCCTACAACTTAAAGGTGTATTACTGCCACCTACAGTACTGGAGTGTAAAACAGATTAGCGGGGAGAAAACAAACAGGTGATGACTGCGTGCGTGGCTGGTGGTGGGCCGGCCCGCCGGCCGTCCTGGAGTACCGGCCGTTCTGTGATTCTCCAGATCACACAGATGGCCAGTCCGCCCCTGCCTTTACCCGATCCTCCATGAGAGCAACCAAGGGGGACACAATCACAATTATCACCTTACCAGACTTTGGCCTCCCCAGTTTCTCACTGATGATCTGTAACAGTTTATAAATTAAACTTTTACCAAAACCTGTCACTAGTAGGGCCACAACATCACCTCCATTCAAAATGTGAAACAAACACTCTGCAAATAGCATCCCATGTCTCCATGTCTGCTGTCATTTTCGATTTCCCTAACCTTAGCTACAATCTTACATTACAGGCTTAGCGTCTACATCACAGATCTCAGCCCACCCTCTGTTCGTTGATTGGCTGGCTGTTTTGAGGCTGGAGGAAAACTGGGAGATAGGTTGCTATCTCAGAATGAGTACAAAAGTGAAATTAAATTAAGCAGAACGAAGTCTTTCCATTCTACAATCAATTTCAGATGTAAAAGAGAACTAATTTTTGCAGCTCGTAATAAAAATCATTTAGAGAAAGTTGAAGAGGAGTGAACTGTTAGCATCAGTACAGTGTTAAATTCTGATTATACATAATTTTAATGCATTTGAGAATTTCTGCAGCTAGAGGATTTCCCTGTGAAAAACCGTTTTCTCATTCTGGAGTGTAATTGCTGACTCTAAATTTAATTTAAGGAAAAGGAAAAGGCATACATCTTGTGTTTCTTATCTGTGATGTTATCAGCAGTCCTTTTCTCAGCTTGCTTATTAACTATCAATAAAGGAAGTGAACATTATTTACATAGGCAAAATAATTTGAGCTAACTTTTACATCCAGTCCAACAATCAGGTGCAAAAAAAAAAAAAAAAAAAAAGAAAGTGTAAGGAAATGTTCACATGGATTAGTGCGGCCAAATGAGGACAAGATCACAGAAACCATGTGATCATGCTGCATTTGATTACCTGTGCCCTGAAGGACAAAACAGATTATTCAAATTTGATCTGAGAACACTTGAGAATGTTTGCTGAATATTATATCATGTATTAACTTCAAAATATATTTAGCAAAGTACACATCCTCATTTCTGCACCAACACATTGTCCAAGACCCTACAATTTATTGCCATATTATATGTAATATCTCATTAATATAACTACTGGTGTAAAAAGGAACCAGAAGGAGTTTGTCATTTTTTTAGAATTCATGAAAAACCACAACAGTTTAATCAACAGTAATCAACAGTTCTCAAGTAACTCGATTCCGCGAGAAAACCATGAACTTGACAATCATGAGACTGGAAACCATTTGGTAATGATTTTAATCATATCGTGAAATATTTGTGTTGAAAACTTTAAAGAATGTCAAAATAACACAATTTGAAATCAATTCTACTGTAGGAAGATATATTTATTATTTTAAATCCAGCCATGACCAGCTTTATAAGTGTATAAAGGTGTATTGGACATACTAGATTAACTCATGGACATTTATTGGTTGGTGAAGAAGCACCAAAATGTCAGTATCGCAGGACTCATGTGAGAGTGAAACATGTGCTTTTGGTCTGTCCAATATTTAATGTCATGAGACAAAGATTATCAACAGGGGAACCTCTGAAGGACATGTTTTAGAAGACTTTTTATACGTTTTTTTTATATATATATACAATTTATTTCAAAAGTAAATTTAAAATATTTTTATAGAAATGTCTGTGTTATACTTTGTTATATAACTTTTATTAATTAATTGATGTTTGTATTTGTATTTTGTGTTCTACTATGCGTTTAATCTTTGCCATGAAATAGTCTGAAATGTGTGAAGCTGATGTGCCAATAAACTTAAATTAACTGTTGACAACTTTTATTTTGTCACAGAGCACTGATATTTTTGTATTTTTATTTAGAGAGAAAAATAAATGCCATATTTGTAGTTGCATCATGTACCAGCAGAGGCTGCAGGTGCTCAGTAACCTGCTGCCTGAGTGCACTGTAGTTTTCACAGCTGGCTTGTGCTCAGTTCATGAGGAGATGCAGAACAGCAGGTTACACAGCTGTAAAACACACTAAGGCATAAAGATGCATTCAAAACAGGATGATTTATTTCATTTTATTTTTTACCAGGATGTTTCATCTCAGGATAGAAGCAGCGATCGGCAGTTTTCAGAGTCTGTCCTTTGTCTGTTTCAATCAGTGCTTTAACTATATATTTATATGAAAAGATAACCTAAATTTGTGGTTTTCTGTGATGTTCTAAATTAGAAATTTGTTATATACATTATTACATTATAGATATAAATTCTTTAAGTTATATATACACTGTCATGGCCAAAAATATTGTCAAATAAAGAAGAGAAGTCTGCACACTGAGAACTACTGCTCCAGAGGAATTTAATTAAACTCAAGCAACGTTTCGAACTTCAGGTCTTCATCAGGCACAGTGTGAAAAAAATAAACAATTTCATAGAGCCCTAAATATGTAATTTTTGTTAAACTTTTAATAAATTGTTGTTAAAATGTATGTGATATGATTTTAATTCATTAGACATGCTTTTTGATTAATACAATTAAAATAAATAAACAAAACGGAAAAAATTTAATTTGGGAAAAATAAATGAATCCTCTCTATACTGTAATGAGTGCTGTGTTCTTTCAAAGGGGTCATTACAGGTCATTTTAAACTTAAATGTGGAGATTATCATATAATTTAAATGATGCATCTTCTGAGAGACTGACAGAAGTGGTATGTAAAGTTAAACTAATGTGTCTCTCATTCCTCCCTCTCTCTCTCAGTGTCTCTCCATCTTTCTCTCCACCTCTCTCTCTCTCTCTCTCTCTCTCTCTCCATCTTTCTCTCCACCTCTCTCTCTCTCTCTCTCTCTCTTTCAGTAATCATTCATTGAAACATCCCCAGTTGAAAGCAGAATGAATCAAGAAGTGCTTGTTATCAACATGAGGATTTTCTACAGGAGTCTGTCACTTTTACTGGGTAAGTGAAACTCACAAACAACTTCAGTGTGTCTACTATCTTATGGTGATTCCAACTTTTTTTTTCTTTTACTACTGTGTAAGTTTTATTTTGTTTTTATGTTACACACTCAGAAAAAGTTTCAAAAGCTGTCACTGGAGCAGTACCCTTTCAAAAGATACACATTAGTACCTTATTTACCCCAAAAGGTCAATGCAAGTACCATAAAGTTATTATACAGTAGACATATTTGAATCTTTTGAAACGGGGCCACCCCAGTGAAAGCTTTCATACCGTTTTCTGAGAGTGTTTCCTCATAGTTTTAAAAGCACATATCATTTAACGAAATGATTTCTCATTTCTTTTAGGGTTTTTCTCTTTTCAAATGAAGGTGAATGGAACAGATGGAGCAGAAGGTAAAATTTCCTGAGTTAAAGAATATTATATGTCTAATTGAATTCATTGTAGTCTAACCGTAAAAAATTATTAACTTCATTCAAACATTATATTTTATCTATAGCAGACTTTATTTCATTTAGTGTTAGTTTAATATTCTTTAACAAATGACTATAGATTTTTAATATCAGCCACTTCTGTTTAGAGTCATAGGTGTGTTTTAAACAATCTATCTATACTTTGATTAAATATTTGACTGTCTTAACTTACATGCACAGATATTCGGGATGAGACATGTAAAACATCCAAAGTTAATTTGGTTTTACCTCCATTTAGGGTTTATCTACAATAATTGAATTCAAATAATGGAGCTGCAGTTTTCACTAACATTTAGTTGATGTCCTCAGGCCATTAAAGATGTAAATGACTTGTTCATGGGAACAGATTTGAAGAAATTGAGCAATACATCACTGTCTCAACAATGAATGCTCTGCAGTGAATGGGTACTGTCAAAATGAAATTCCCAAAAAGCTGAAAAAAACACTCAGTCCATCAATTAACATCTTGTGAAGCGAGAAGAAACGCATTCATTATCCATAGTAACACTTCCTCCAGTGGCAAAAATCGTCTCGTCTGAATCAGGAGAGAAATATGCAGATCCAACACCGTTTGCCAGTTATATGTGTTATACCAGCATATATTTGTGGTCTTTTTTTCTTTATTTTGTTCTTTTCCATTTGTTTAATGGCATATTGTTATAAATGTAAAACACTCAACATCTAAACTCATACCATATTATTACATGTTAAAATTCCAGTCAGAATATAAATAAATTATTCTCACCGTAAACATAAGATTCCCCCTTGCACCCTCCCCTTTTCTTCCCCCCAGGAGCCTGTGAGGAAAAAACAGTGGCGCAGAGGACCTCAGTGCCCAGAGACAAGTAAACTCATGCCGGCCCCGGCCCATGAGCCCCACTCTCTTCACATAGAGATGCATTCCCCATCCTCTTCTCCAAGCCAGAGCAGCATCTTTCCGTAGCTGCAAGCAATCTGGTCTTGTTTGGTGGAAGAAAGTGTGATGCACTTGATGGCAGCATGTTTTTAGTGGCTTCAGACGCAGAGGAGCTGTCGGGCTCGATCAATGTACCCGCCCCCTGCCGCCTACTGTGCACAGGGAGCCCAAGTCAGGCATGGATGCCGAGCTGATCCGCATCCAGTCTAAAACTGAGGAGGAGATTGGACAGGAGTGTGTCAAAGGTGCCCACTCTTAGCTGCCTGGATGAAAGGTTACTGCTGGAGCGCCACCAGGCCCCTCATCAAGGAGCATCAACATTCTACCTGGAAGTTCATTATGAACTCGCCAAGTCATGGTGCACTCCCTACTCTGCTTACCTATGTGGCTCCTCTTCCTTTGCCCTCAAGACAGTCAACAGCACCAAAGACAAGGGGTGCAATAAAATGTCTCCCCCTAGTTGAGTCTGTCGCTGCATATCTCTGCCTGTCCACAGCTATCAACTGGAAGGCGAAGGTCACCCACCCGTCCAAACCATGCAGAATGATTTCGGCCCTCGCTGGAAGGGGGTACTCTGGACAAGCAGCCTTGGTGCTCCATTCTATTGTGGTCCTACAGGTCTACCAGGCCAAACTCCTCCAAAGCATGGATGAGTCCGGCCCAGACTTTCCAGCTATCAAGGAGTTGTGCAGTGTGACAGACCTGGCTTTACACACAACCAAGACCAGGGACCTGGCAATTGAAAGGGCAATGGCCAGCTTAGTGGTGCTTGAGCGCCACTTATGGTTGATCTTAACCAATATTAAGGATGCAGGCAACTCCCAAGCCTGACCTTCGACAGCACTCCCGCTCTGCCTAGTGCTTCTGAATCGTCAGGGACCCCGGCCCAAGTTAGTGTTGGACCCACTACCTCAGGCATCCTCCTGATCTGTAGGAAAGTAAAAGGAGGGGGTCAAGTCCCGCTATAGCTCCTGCTAAGACTCCTGCACTTCCTGCAAGGTTCCCTCCTTGGTTCAAATCAAATCCTCTCGCAAGTGTGTCCAGGGGACTGGTTCTTTTCTCTGGATCTAAAAGACAGGAAACGTACTGTCACATCCAAATAGCCCCACATCATAGATGATTCTTGAGATTCACCTTCGAGGCAGTGGCATATCAATATATGGCCCTTCTATTCAGACTATATATCTAGGACCTCCACTTTTCCACTCTTTGTACCGCTCTTTCTCCTCTGAGACAGATGGCAATCGTCTAAATTACCTCAATGACTGGTTTGTTTTAGCTCAGTCGGAGGACAAGCTATTATCTCACAGATTCTTTTTCTTTAGACACTTTGAATACCTGGGGCTTATGGCCAAATTTGCCAAGAGCACTCTGTCTCCCAGCCAACGGATATCGATTCTGGGAGCAGTTTTCGAATCGGCCATCAAGCATCTTGTGGCCTCTTTGAAAATAGTCTCTTGCCCAGTCAAGACATTTCAGAAGACGCTAGGTCTTATGGTCTCCATGTCTCCAGTACTAAAGTTGGGCTTGCTCCATATGTGACCCTTTCAGTACTGACTGAAACTGCTAGTTCTGTCCCACGCCTGGAATCGCAAACGCCTTCATATCAAGGGGGAACCAGGCCTGTGTGGCAGTCCTGAAACCTTGAAAAGACAATCTTTGAAAGGAATAGGGTGTGACCCTGGGCATGGTCTGCAGAAGGAAGGCAGTTTTGACAGATGCTTCCAAAATGCAATGGCAAACTGGCTTTCAGCCTTTGGTCGAAAGAAGAAGGACGGCTACACATCGGCTAGTCTGATCAGACACCATGTCGGTAGTGTGCTACATAAATCGCCACAGAAGACTCTCCTTGAGGCGCCTCTTTTCTATGGTAGCTCATCACCTAAAATGGGCTCAGCACAACTTGCATTCGTTGAGAGCGACACATGTGCCATGTAGGTTGAACTAAGGAGCAGTATCCCTTCTGAATAGTGGATGCTCCACCCCCAAACAACTCAAATAATCTTTGAGAACTTTGGCAAGGCAAAGGTTGACCTCTATGCCTCAAAAGAGGGGACAACCTTGTTGTTCGCCTTCTTGAAAGGATCTAGGAGGCTTAACCCATGCGATCTGTCCATGGTGCAGAGGGCTCTAAGGAACCCTCACTTTGAGTTGCTACAATACATTGACCTTTGTTCTCTGAAGTTCTACCCTAATCAGGCAACCTGAGCAACCCTTTATATGATTTTTTGGCCGCACCAGAGGGTTTACGGTCAATAAGCAGAGACTCTCCAAATGAGTAGTTGACGCTATTGCACTAGTTTACTCCTATTTTCGGCATAAACAGCCCCAATGGGAGTAAGAGTCCATTCGACTCGAGACATGGCCTAATCTTGGGTTTGGTCTAGTTGTGTGTTCATTGCAGAAATCTGTGTGGCAGCTGGCTGGGCCTCACCGGCCACATTTGCCAGGTTCTATAATCTGGACATCCCAACCTTACAGGCCAGATCCTTTCTGCTTAATGTGCTCAGTCTTGCCTTAGGGCAAAAACCAGTCTTAGGCTTGCCTACCTGCGCTCTTGGCCTTCACAGGAACATTACTGGAAGGTTTACTTATGGCTGGGCTGACCTCTACGAGTTTGGGTTTTCAAGTTTGCGGGCTTTGGTGGGTTTAATCTCCAAGTTCGGCTGTCGAGCCTTTGGTTATTTTTATTTTTTATTTACTGCACAAACCAATGGCCGAGCAGTTAAACTGATGAGATGAGAAAGATGGCGCCGCTGTGTATGGCCTGCCGTCCACGTCTCTTGACTTTCCTGCTAATTATTTTATTTATCCTGTGTGTCATTAATAATGTGTCATCGCTATTGGTGTATGAACGCCTGACCCTGCTAAAAATATGAGATACGGTGAACAACCTGACTGATTTTGTTAAATATGGACATTCAAAAACGCCGCCGCCCCTGCTAGCCGCTGTGCCAGCCTATCTGTGGCGTCCTTTCTGCACGTTGCCTTGTAACAAGAAGCGGAGACGCGGGAAAAGAGGAGGGGTGCTCGTAAGATTCAAGGCTTACCTGGCTTCATTATGTACGGATGTTTCTGGCTGTTCGCTGAATGGAAAATCCACGGTGTGCGAAAAATTTGACCTGCCCCGTTCCTTAGAGTTCAGCTATCGGTGGCTCCAACCAGCCCTCCCTGACGCTGGGTGTTTGCTTCCGTGTTGTCGGCCGGTGAGGATTCAGGTGCGGGGCTGCGTACGAGGGAATCTCTGCCCGCTCAATCATGCCACTCAGCAGTCGGTGAACTGTAGGTCGGTGCACGCAGCTCTGATTAACACCCGATCGCTCACAAACAAGACCTTCATCCTGAACGACTTGATTTCCACTCACGACCTGGATTTT
This sequence comes from Carassius auratus, assembly GCF_003368295.1. Classification (NCBI taxonomy): domain Eukaryota; kingdom Metazoa; phylum Chordata; class Actinopteri; order Cypriniformes; family Cyprinidae; genus Carassius; species Carassius auratus. The sequence continues at coordinate 75,198 of NW_020528307.1, read as the reverse complement.
CTCATGCTCACAGAGACCTGGCTAAAACCAGGTGATAACAGCGCTTTCTCGGAGCTCCTCCCTCCCGGCTACTCTTTCCTGAGTACGCCGCGAGTGTCTAGTCGTGGTGGTGGTCTGGCTTCTGTCTTTAAACAACACTTGAACTGTCGTCTGCTTCCATCTAAGAACTATAGTAGCTTTGAGCTTCAGCTATTCCTGGCTCCATTTGCATGTCCTCTACTGTGTGCTGTTGTCTACCGACCTCCAAAATATAATAAGGATTTCATTCTGGAGTTCTCTGAGTTACTTGGGGAATTACGAACACAATATGACAGTTTACTAATTTGTGGTGATTTTAATATTCACGTTTGCTGCCCATCAAGTCAGCTGTCCAATGACTTTCAGAGCCTTCTGATCTCTTTGGATCTGACACAATCAGTGAAGAGGTGCAGGCAGGCCGAGCGCAAGTGGAAAAAGGACAAGCTACATGTTTCACTGGGTATATTGAGAGACAGTCTTACTGAATATCAAAATGCAGTTAAAGCAGCTAAATGTCAGTATCTGTCTAATGTCATTTCCACCAGCTCTTACCGTCCTAGAGCGCTATTCAACACAATTCAGTCTCAATTCAGTTATTTTGTTGATAAAGTAGCCTCTGTTAAACAGAGTATTAAGAACATGTCTAACACTTTTGACTTGTGCTCTTCTCCTGTCCGTTCTATGTTTAATGTGTTTGAGCCAGTGTCACTCCCTCTCCTCTCTGATGTGGTCCAGGGGCTGAGACTGACAAACTGTCCTCTGGACATTATCCCATCTAAAATGCTTAAACAGGTTTTTAACACAGTAGGCCCATGCCTCCTCTCATTTATAAACAGTTGCCTGAGTTCAGGTTCTGTACCAACTGTATTCAAGCACGCAGTGGTCAGGCCTCTGCTAAAAAAAACCCAACCTTGATCCTACTGGTATGTCAAATTTTAGACCTGTGTCCCATTTACCTTTTCTATCCAAGGTTTTGGAAAAGATTGTTTTCTTACAGTTACAGTCTTTTCTGGAGAACAATCAGATTTGTGAAAAGTTTCAGTCTGGCTTTAGGACATGACACAGCACTGAGTCCGCTCTTCTCAAAGTACAAAATGACATTCTCTTGTCCCTTGATGAGAAAAAGCCAGTGCTGCTCATAATGCTGGACCTTACTGCAGCATTTGACACCGTGGACCACTCAGTCCTCCTGACACGTCTGGAACAACAGGTTGGGCTTCAGGGACCTGTGCTGCAGTGGTTTAGGTCGTATTTAACAGAGAGGACTTTTTCTGTTAGGATTGGTGACCTCTCCTCCTCCTCCGCTCCCTTGACCTCTGGTGTGCCACAAGGTTCCATTTTGGGCCCTGTTTTATTTTCCTTGTACTATATGTTGCCGTTAGGTGCAGTTATTTCAAAGAAAGCCATCCATGCTTTTATTAGCTCCCGCATAGACTACTGCAATGCGCTCTATGTGGGAGTTCACCAAACTGGACTTCACCGTTTGCAGCTTGTGCAAATCGCTGCTGCCCGACTGCTAACTAACAGTCGTAAACACGAGCACATAACACCTGTCCTGTACTCCCTGCACTGGCTCCCTGTCCAGTTTAGAATTAATTTTAAAATCTTAATGTTTGTTTTTAATGCACTCACGGGCCTTGCACCTTCCTATTTGTGTGAGATTCTGACCCCTCACAAACCCAGCAGAGCTCTACGTTCTGCTGGGCAACATCTGCTGAAGGTGCCCCGGTCCCGGTTCAAACAGTGGGGCGATCGTTCTTTTGCAGTGGCCGGTCCTAAACTCTGGAACTTGTTGCCCATTGAGTTACGTTCCATCACTGACCGGCCTCTGTTTAAAGCCAAACTTAAAACCTATTTATTTAAAATGGCTTTTTGCACTTAATGGCTCTGTGACACTGCTCTGTTTTTATTGTGTAAATATGTTTTAAACCTATTTGTAATTATGTTTATTTTTTACTAATGTTGTTAAGCACCTTGGTTCAATCTGTGGTTGTTGGAAGGCGCTATATAAATAAATATTGATTGATTGATTGATTGATTAAACTGCATTATTGAAAAAGCTTCAGTCATCTGAAAAAAAATTATTTTCACCATAGCGTCTTAACAGAAGCAGTACTCTTTCCCATATCTCAGGGAACTGAGGTTTGTAAGAGAGTATGTTTTCTATTGATCATATTCTAGTGAACATAGCAGCATGGGGCACAGTCAGTCAGTCAACATCACTTAATAACTTGAATGGCATATATGCTCTGGATGGGAAAAACTATACCTGTGCTCATACTTTGACACAATCTGACCCATGGTGGATGCTGGATCTGCTGAAGACATACAGCGTGAATAGAGTGACCATCACTAACAGATTTGACTGCTGCAACACCAGGATAAATGGGTCAGAGATTCGGATTGGAAACAACTCTTCAGATTTTTTCAGCAATCCAGTGTGAGTCTCTGTGATATATTTTCATATAGCCAACAGAAAATCTGGCCAGTTGGTCAGTACATCACTTAAAATAATGTAAACCTGCAGTTAAGTGAGTCAGATGTCGATTCAGTAAATGATTAGTCTGACAGAATCAACACTTGTCTTTTTGAGCAATTCAATTACATGACTCATTTGTTTATGTATTTCACTACACTCAGACTAAAAACTTGCTCATCTGCAATATGTCTATAGGACATTTCCTATCATATGTCAAATATATGTTTAGAAGATGTCTTTATGATTTAGAATGTATGTAAAACTGTATAAATCTTAAAGACATCTATCAGATGTTTATTCACTCCAGATGCTTTCCAGATGAATTGCTTATTTAACAGACATCTTGCAGACGTATGTGTGCCATATGGAAAGAGTGTTGTCAAATACAGAAACAATAATATTGTATATAAAATACAATTAGGAATAATGAGCAAAAGAAAATGAATCACTCTTTCATCTTTCTCCAGATGTGCTGTAGTTTCTACTATTCCAGCAGGAGCTACATACAGCTACTCGTGTGATGGGATGGAAGGACGTTATGTTACTGTGAATATTCCTGGAGATTCAAAGATTCTTACTCTCTGTGAAGTGGGAGTCTATGTTATTTTTCAAGGTAGTTCAGAGCTACTTAACAATCTTGCAATTTTGACTTTTAGCTATTCTCATTTCATAAAAGTGGTTTTTAATGTGTAGTTCTATTCAATGTCCATAGTCTTCAGAAATATACCCACATAGTGTTGAAAGCGAATGTCATTCTAAGCTGGCCCAAATCCAAAAATACTACTGACCTTATTGTGTATCAGTCACTGCTATCTTCCTTCTCTGCTAATGTCTCCATTGCTAAAAGGACATACTACCATAACAAAATTAACAATTCATCTAACTCTTGGATGCTTTTTAAAACATTTATTTTGCTCCTTTGTCCTTCTCCTCCCCCTACTGCATCAACTCTAATAACTGACGAATTTACTACGTTTTACATTAATAAAATTGAAAACATAATTGCACAATTTTTCACCACAATCTTTCAAACATACATCCTATTCCATCTCATCTCCATCAAGCCATTTCTCCTGCAGTTGTACCTGCACTCACTCACATCATCAACACTTCCCTCCACACTGGTGTTTTTCCCTCATCATTTAAACAGGCTCGTATAACTCCACTACTTAAGAAACCCACCTTCAACCCATCTTTTTTAGAGAACTACAGACCAGTTTCCCTTCTTCCTTTCATTGCAAAAACACTTGAATGAGCTGTGTTCAAACAAGTCTCTACATTTCTCACACACAACAACCTCCTTGACAGCAACAGAGACTGTCTTGCTCTCAGTTGTTGAAGCTCTAAGATTGGCAAGAGCAGAATCCAAATCTTCAGTACTTATCCTGCTTGATCTGTCCGCTGTTTTTGACACGGTTAATCACCAGATCCTCCTCTATCAACCCTACTGGCAAAGGGCATCTCAGGAACCACACTTCAGTGGTTTTAGTTTTACCTATCAGATAAGTCCTTCAAAGTATCACAGTCACAACATCTAACTACTGGGGTGCCTCAGGGCTCAGTTCTAGGACCACTTCTCTTCTCTGTCTACATGACATCATTAGGTTCTGTCATTCAGAAACATGGCCTTTTATACCACTGCTATGCTGATGACACTCAACTCATTCCATCCTGATGATCGGACAGTATCTGCTCGCATCTCAGCTTGACTTACAGACATTTCTTGCTGGATGATGGACCATCACCTTCAACTCAACCTTTCCAAGACAGAACTGCTTGTGGTTCCAGCAAACCCATCATTTCATCACAATTTCACTATCAAGTTAGGCACATCAGCCATAACTCCTTCAAAAACAGCTAGAAGCCTTGGAGTTATGATTGATGATCAACTGACTTTCTCAGACCACATTACTAAAACGGTCTGATCCTGCAAATTTGCTTTGTTCAACATCAAGAAGATCAAGCCCTTTCTTTTCAGAACATGCTGCACAACTCCTTGTTCAAGCTCTTGTTCTGTCCAGGCTGGACTATTGCAATGCCCTCTCTGCAGGTCTTCCAGCCAATTCTATCAAACCTTTACAATTAATTCAGAATGCGGTAGCAAGCTTAATTTTTAATGAGCCAAAAAGAATACACATCACACTTATGTTTATCAATTTGCACTGGCTTCCAATAGCTGCTCGCATAAAATTCAAGGCATTGATGTTTGCCTTCAAAACTACCACTGGCTCTGCACCCATTTACCTAAAATTATAACTTCAGACTTATGTGCCCTCTAGAAGCTTGCGTTGTGCAAGTGAACGTCGCTTGATTGTGCAATCCCAAAGAAGCACAAAGTCTCTTTTACGGACTTTTAAATTCAATGTTCCCTCCTGGTTGAATGACCTCCCCAATTCAATCCGGGCGGCTGAGTCCCTAGCCATCTTCAAGAATTGGCTTAAAACACATCTCTTCCATCTTTATTTGACCCTCTAACGTTAACAATCGCTATTCTAATTCTATTCTTTAAAAAAAAATCTAACCACCTTTCTAATCTTTTTGTATTTTATTTTCTTTTCATTTATTAAGCAATTGCGTGTGTATGTGTGTGTGTGTGTATAAATATGTAATTACAATATTACATTTTCTGACTAAAACTATTTCTTGCCATTGTGTCATCTTCCAGATAATTTGTCAGCTGGAAGAAACGTCACACAGTCATCAACTTATGGCCTCTGGTCTGCTGAACATGCCATTGATTTCAATCCAGGATTAACAAAATCATGGTCAGCATGTTCCTCAACCAAAGTTCAGACTAACCCATGGTGGAGGGTGGATCTGAGTTCTGTGTACAGAGTAAGTAGTGTCGTGATTACAAACAGACTAGACTGCTGTCCGGAACGAATAAACGGAGCGGAGATTCGCATCGGAAACTCTTTGGAGAACAACGGCAACAACAATCCCATGTGAGATCTTCTTTCGGTGGCTTAATATCCATAGAAATCCCTGAAAACACACATAAAAAAACTAGAAGTCTAAATAATGTTTTCTTTGATTCTCTTTAGATGCGCTGTGATTTCTAGCATTCCAGCTGGTGTTTCCTCCACCTACATTTGTAACGATATGGAGGGTCGATACATGAATCTGAGCATTCCTGGAGATTCAAGGATTCTTACTCTGTGTGAGGTGGAGGTCTATGGGGAAGGTGTGATCAAACATGGAAAATAAAGCTATAAATTAATGAAATTACTCATTTTGGGCTGGTGATTTCAAAACTAGTGTCTGTTTTGCTTAAACTTCACACAAGATATGATGCTTTTTGTAACATTTTTGCTTTTGAGAACCATTTGCAAGGTGAAGAAGTCTTGTATTTTGTCTTAATCAGCAGAAAAACAGCACAAACACATGACTCATGTCTGAATCTGAGCCCCATTTTCACGCATGTGACTATTTTATACCTAATCTTGATTTCAATTATTGCCAGTAACGAAAATGCAAACATGAGCCAGATTTTTTCTGCTATATCTGTTCATTAACAAAGTTAAAGAAAAACATATTGATTCACTTATTTTTTCTGTTTATAAAAGGCAAATGGTTTTCAGACTAAGTTTAAATAATAAATCTTAATTTTTTTTTTTTCACAAAAACCAAAACTTTGATATTTGACTGCTTTTGTTATTTTGATAAGTGCATTAAAGCTGATACACAAAGATTTCAGAAAAATCCTTATCATTTGATGAAAAAATTATATTTAATATAATTATATTTTTAAACTCACCATAATCCAATCATTTGCAAATCAGTTGTATTCCATGATGCAGGGATGTAACTGATTTGTTGTTTATAAATTGCGACATTTCTAAGGTTTCATGCTCTTCACTACATAGAAAGGATTTGTGTTCAACACTAAACCATATCCATTCTCACTGGAAGTGAATCTGTATTTACTATCCTCTGGGTCATATTTTGTTTTACTTTGTTTACTTTTGTTCATGATTTTTGAGGATCACTACACAATCTCTTCATCTTGCACCCATTAATCAATCTTAAATGACAGATTCATTTGCACTAAATTCTGTAGATTATTGTAGACAAAGGTCAAAGGTTATTTGAATTAATGTCAAAAACAAAGGATGCAATGATAAGATAATGTATTTTGTATTCTAAAAATGCATTATTTTATCAGTTGCATTTTGTTATTTGCATTTAGCATTCGCTGTGCTCACTCTAGTGTGCTCTTTTAGGCCCTTTATTGAAGAAAACGTTGGTGAAGATAAAATTGAAGTCCAGTTCGACTCTGTCTGAACCTGAAATGAGAGCCCAGCTCCTGTCACAGGTGAGAAACAAAGAAATCTGAAATCAAATCACATCACATTGATAGAACTCTTTAAGAGATCTGCTCATTTCAGCTCCAGTCTGTTTTGGAGGAACGAGGGTTTTCTGACGTGACGCTGAAATGGTCTCAACCTCCCGAAATGGAAGTGAAGCGGAAGGAAGCTGCACCAGGTGAGTGTGTTCATACAAACACTGGAAAACTGGAAAGGAATGTTGATTTTAAAGTAAAATATTTAAATGAATATGTACAGTTTGCAAAATGAAATGGAAAAGTATGTCTATATAATTAATCCTTTTATTTACAGCTCAGTCTGCTCGAAGAAAGAGATGATGAGGAAAACTCAAATCGAATCACCTCTTCATCTTTCATTTACAATGTCAATTTGAAACCGTTTGTGTATTTGTGATGGTGATTTTAGTGAAAAATTTTCCATTAGACTTGGACAAAAGACTGTTTTTCTGAGTCAGCAAGTATTTGTTTCAGGATTTTAAACAGGGAAATTGTCTTTACTTTTAAGAACACCTTGTAAGACGCAGTTAACAAATGCAGTAAGCAGTGCTGTCATTAAAATCATCCTTAACACATTAAAGGACAGTACAATAAAGAAATGGCTTTCCTAAATGCACTATTTAAACTAATGTTTTATTGTGAAGATGAGATTGAGCTGAAGAATGAATGCTGTATCTAGGGTTGCCAACTTAAAGGAAAAATATGGGACAATCACGTATATAGCCTATAACTTTTTAGTTGTCATTTTGTTTTTCAAGGATAAGGTCCAAAGAACACTCTCGCTGCTTTTTCTTCTGTGTGGGCGTATTCAAGTCGCACACTTCAGTTTGAATCTGAATAGAGCATTACAGTCCCGCCCACAGCTGGTGCCGGAGGTAAAAATTCAATACAATTTCTGCATTCACATTTGGGAAATAAGCCATAAAACGTAACCATACATGGTAGACTTAAAACCAGCTACGGCTGTACTAAGCGATAGTATATGCTCACATAAACGCCAAGAGTTCTTTTATTCGCGATGTCTTGGATAAGTACTTCATTACCCACAATCCTGAACAATCCCACAGTGATGCATCTGATTGGTGGAGCTCGTGTAACCGTCTGGTTAAACCCCGTGAAGGTCTGTGAAGACTGAAGATCATTAATAAAAAACTAAAAATAAAAAATAAACCTGTGTTGCGTTTTTGCACGGTAGACTTATCAGTGCAATCATGCGCTCCTTGGTTGCCATGATGGCTTTTTTCGAGGAGGAAAACAAAAGTGTTCAAAGAAGTGAAAACAACTTTAGATAGGGTCATGTAATGTTAGTTGTGTGTAGCGTGTCCGAGGGTCAGCTTGTGGGTTTTTTAAGGGCCAGCATGAGGGACAAGAGATAAAGTTTTGATGAATTTTGCAGGGAGGTTGGTAGCATTAGTTAGCATTATCGTCGACTTTAGCTAGGCTACTGTAGCCTTCATATGGTATGAGTCATATCAAGCATTTTAAGATGCCACTGTCAAAACAACATTTAGTCTAGGCATACCTTTTTGTGCATTTACTGAACATTTGTGTAATGGCAATGACGTGTTGACTACTGAGCGGTGATTGCAGTCAGGTACAAAGCACTGCACCATGTTGCTGACATTATCGTTAACCGCTTTCAAACACAATATATAAAATACACGATGATAAATAAAAAAATCAATACACAATACCTATATAAAACACAATTTATTTACATGAATAATACTTAAAGAACCGCTATCACTGCACATTCACTATATAAAATAAAATTCACTGGAGGAAAAAGTTCGCGTGGCAGTCGTCAGATTTGTAAGTCGCTCAAAAGGCTCTTCGTGGCTGTGGGCTTCAGTCGAATTCAGTGAGGCGCGGTTGTTTATCTTTTCACAATATTCTAATTTTCTGAGATACTGAATTTGGTATTTTCCTTAGTTGTCAGCTATAATCATCAAAATTAAAAGAAATAAACATTTGAAATATGTCAGTCTGTGTGTAGATATGAAATTCACACTTTAAATATGAAAGTCATGCTGAGTGACATAAAAAAAGAGGGAAATTTTTGTCCATGAACACGAATTAATAAATTATATTTTGTGACTAAGTCTGAAAGATAGGAAAGTCTTTCAGATTTGTTTCACAGACTCTCTGCAGGACATTAGAAAAAACAATCCCAGGCGAGGCACCTCAGCTGTTACGATGGTGGCTTAGATCAGTGACCAGAGAGGATCTGGGTCTGGATTGGATTCAGCGGCCGAACCTGGTTCAGAACTTGGACTGAACTTGGCTCAGGACCAGAAATTTGGACTAGACTCTTTGAGTGGACTAACTTAGAATCAGAGACTTGAACTGGGCTTGGCTCCTGAACCGATTCTTGGACTGGACTTGGCTCAGAACAAGAAACTTGAACTCGGCTTGGCTCCGGAGTGAGAGTACATCGTACTGCCCAGACACACAAAATAGCCGCTCCCATAACTGGAAGTACTGCAGACAGAGAAACCGCCTCTTTCGGAGATCATCTACTCATCTACTCATCTACTCTTTCCCTCTGGATAACATCGGACCTACATTCTGTGTGAACAGGATTTTTGTGTATTGAATTTGATGTTCCGCATTCTTCTTCTTTGAAAACATGAAGCTGTATTTTTAGAAACTGGATACTTGCAGTCTAACATTTCAGAACAAAAAAAATCAGCTGTTTCAAAAAATACAAGTCTATTAAAAAAAAAAAAAACGTTACATTTTAAATGTTAAATATTCAAGTAAAAAAACAATATATATATATATATATATATATATATATATATATATATATATATATATTCAAATTCAAGCTATGTGAAACATAACTTTCAATGTTGCTAAATGACAATTGTCAATAATTCATATTTACACGATTCAAATATTACTGTCATATTATAAGCTCCATAGCGCACTTGTTTGCAAAGAGCATGAGTCTAACTTGAAAACGCCAAACCTGCTTCTCTGCAGTCTGTGTTCTTCTGACTTCTGACTATATTGTAGTAATTAACGAAAAATGCTTTGGGCAAATGTATCGGAGTAAAAGTAAACAATTTTTTAATTAGAAAATGTAGTGGAGTAAATGTAAAAGTTGACTGAAATATAAAAACTCAAGTAAAGTACAGATACTCACAAAAATACTTGCGTACTATAACAACGTATTATTTCTTCGCTACAATACACCACTGGACAAGAATGATGCAATTGCAAATTCAGCATCACGAGCTGTATTAAAACAAGAATGCATTCTGATTGGCTGTTAGCTCTGTAGCATGATTATGAATTACTAATAAAAGATTTATCTTAAAATAGGATTATAGTGGAAACTGATAAACTCTTCAATGTTTTGTAAAACAAAATTGTGTCAAATCAAAGATTCAGTTCTTACTATGCTAATATTACATAGTGAAACAATAAAATACTTTCTTTTGCCCATTTTTCAAGATGGTTGAGTATCATCACTCTTCCGGCTCTTCTGAAAGACATTTCCATCTGGTTGGACTTTCCATGACAGTTTTGCATATTCTGTCAGTCCCTTCTGAATCTCGGTCTTCACCGTAGGGTCATTCACATTTTGACTTGATTTACCTCCATTTTATTGTATTTCAGAGAAATCAAATTCAATCTTTGATGATATAAAAGATACTTCTATATATCAACAAGACAGCGGTTTAATAAGAGTTTTGCACTTTTAGGTCAATAAAGCAGTGAGATGTGTACAATACTCACCAGTGTAGCACAAAGAAGGAAATTTACTTCCAGTCCGGTCCACACGTCTCCATTATAAACCTGCTGTATGACTCATCATCTCACCCCGATCCGTCTGGTCATCAATGGTGGCCAGGTCAATGTAATTCTGCCGGCAGTGTGTCTGCGTAGCTGCCCATTTCATAGGTTTTGGCATAAAGTAAAACATACGAGTCTGTGAAAACGTCATGTGCATCAGAGCTGAACATACAAGAAACGTAATTAGTTAAATGTCTACATTGTGCATAATATACAGCTATATTGTTGCCATTTTAAACTGTGTTGAAATTAACTGAATCTTTAAAGATTTAGTGGTAGTGGTAGACAGCCGTCTCGATGACGTCATCATTGATTAAAAACTTTATTACAAACTTTATTACAAAATGCTTCCTTGAGTAGTTAACTTAAAAAAAACAAAAACAAGTAATGGGTAAATGCCATTTACATACTTTGCAAAAGATATTAAAATTCTGAGATGTCAGAATTGTGTCAGCTATTTCATATTAACCAACAAACATACTGCTATTACTACCAACCAACCCTTCTGACTCCAGTTAAATTAGATTGATTATAGGTCAATGCATATTACCTACCAAAAAGATCAGAAGGTCAAAAACTCCATGGACTTCCATGTAATGTGTTCCAAATAATGACTTCTTCCAGGCGGTGTGCCTCAGGGTTCGGTGCACAGCCTGCTTCTCTTCTGGTTTTACACAACCTTACTGTGTGAGAGACAAACAAGATGCAGCTCTATCAATCTTCTCATCCTCACAACCTCCTGTCAGCTCACATGTCAGAAGAACAGGCTGATATCTCGACCTGGATGAACAAACGCCACCTTCAGCTGAAATCTGTTAAGACAAAAAAAAATTCTAGATTTTTTTTTTTTTTTTATATATGTAAAAATATGTAAAATTACAATATATCTGAATATATAAACCCCCAAAAAGTAAATAAATATTTAACAAAGTCAGTTAATAACCATGCATTTAAATATATGTTCACACCAAAAAAAATATGTAAACCAACCTACACCAACTTCACTTTTTTGGTATTGTTCTGGTGTAAAAGTACAGGTTATTTTAACAAACCCCCCAAAAAGTGAATGAAAAAAGAAATAATGATATTAAGTAAATGTTCGTGTTTTGCTAATTTGTAAGTTGCTTTGAATAAACCATCAATGTAAATGTAGTGAATCCCATGGCACACCAGTGTCTGTCTTTAATGATCACTCATCCTGGTCATTTGCAAAGTGCTTTTTCAGAGAAATGATGATGGAGTTGGTCCTCAGCTCGCTGGAGACATTATTTAAGTTATAAACACTTGGGAATGAAATGCAGAGGTTTAGTGCACAGAGATGCTTTGCTGAAACCTCAAGAATATGGAAAATAAGGTGCTTATAAAAGCAGCGCAAGAGCACAAAAAAAAAACATCCAATTGTGCCATCATGTGGTCAGACGGTCTAAAGAATTAGTCTGACCAGCTAGCAGTTAAAAAGCATTTAATCTTTCTTTCACTTCTCAAATTGGACCAGTTTAATTTTTCATGCAATGTTAAAAAAGGGATAAATTTATAGTAGTTCAAAAACCCAACAATTCAAGACATTGTTTTTTGTTTGGTTTTTAAATGTAAAGATGTGCTCATCAGCTGATCAGTGATCAACCTCAGCTGCCACTGCTGTGGGTATACTATACGCAGTCATGCAGACAGAGCTGGTTTGAATGAGGATTTGAATGTTGAGAGAGCTGCATCTGAAACAGTCACATACACAAACATACAGTATATCAGCACAGAAATCAACAGACATTCCTCAAGAAGTTTCCATGTCAGGTTCAAACCAATGCACCAAAGTGAACAGACCTTCAAGGAACAGTTCAACCAGATAAACATTGTCATCTTTTACTCACCCTCATGCTGTTCCAAACATACATGAGCTTCTTTCAGCTGTTGAACACCAAAGAGGATATGTTAAAGAATATTGGTCTCTATTGTTTTTTTACATTTTATGGAAGTCAATGGCTACAGTAATTTTTTTATGTCTTTAAAAAAAAAATTCCTTTGTGAAAGTAAATGTACATGTATAAAACCCTGTCTTAGTCTACAAGTACAAATACGTTTATAATTTAAAATAAACATTTGGACCACCTAAAACAATGTCATTTTATGTGCTCCGAAATATATAAAAATGTAAATACAACCATTACAAAAAATATTACTTGGAAAAGTCTATTTAATTTCAGTTAATGTTTACTTTTTCATTTCAGATAGTTTCCATTTCTCATTTACAATTCAAATACTAAAAAGTACACTGACAAAAAAAATTACTTCGTAAAAATACTAAAAATAAAACAAACTCAAATAAAATGAAAACAGAAAAATCTAAAAGTAACATCCAATTCAAAATGCTAAACTAAAACCAATCGCTCAGGTTTGGAAGCCGTGGAGAATAGAAGAAATCAACAGGATTTGAACATGAATTATAGTGGACTAAAAATAAGTGTGTCTCCTCGTTACAGAAGAGCAGGTGTTAATCTCCACATCCAGTCAAACACAAAGACCATCGTCCACGTCACACGCTGCTGAAAACAGAGCTAAAATAAGAAGCAAACAAGTTTTACATTTCACTTTACTTTTATTTAAAAAACAAAAAAAGGAAAAAGAAAACAAAAGCATTTTTGACTGAACAATACAAGACTACCAATCCAGAATGAGCAAAAAATAACTAAATGGAACAAAGTGTGTTCATGTTTACAATGTGTGTGTGTGTGTGTGTGTCCATATCCCCTCGTATTAGAAAAACACAAAGTGAATCATTAAGTACTAACGTAAAACGCGTCGCAGTCAAATGTGTGTGTCTATTCATAAACGAACAGGAGCAGCGTGAGAGACAAGACGAGCCGGAAGAGTGGAGTAATGAGTGTCACGTAACGCTCATAAAACACACACACACACACACACACACACACCCCTGAGAGAGGCCATTCAACCCAACACAGGGAATCCAAAGCAAACGCAGACGAGTGAGGACTCCGTCCATCCGCTGAGATGAAAAACACTATTCTACACACTACACACTGTGTGTGTGTGTGTGTGTATGTGTGTGTGTGTGTGTGTGTATGTGTGGGGCTGTCAGAGAGGACTGTGGGAGACTGATTTGGCAGTGTGTGTGTGTGTGTGTGTGTGTGTGTGTGTTCTCTAATGTCTTCTCTTCTTCTTGCTGCTGGGGGGCGGAGCCGACGAACGGCCTTTCCTCTTCCTGTTTGAGGTCTCCTCCGTATCCTCATACTGACTCTCACGATCAGCTGACGAGGAAATAAAAGAGCAATCATTGCACTGCTGAAGTTATTGTTGTAATGCACAGTTAAAAGCCATGTCTCACCTTTCCTGGCCTCCTCCTCCAGTTCGTCCCAGTCTTTGCCGCTCTCCTCCTCGCTGCCCAGAGACGCGCTGTAATCTGTGATCAGAGATCAGACATCAACACCTGCACATCTTCTCAGAGAAACTAAAGTCTCAATCACAGACGCTGCTTACCCGAGTCCTCGGTCTCTGAGGAGTAATCTTCATCACTGTCCTCCTCTTCCTCCTCCTCCTCATCAGCCGAGGGGTTAAACGTCTCGTCCTCCATCTCTGACTCAGAGTCTTCCTCTCCGCCGCTTCCCTGAGACACACAAACACCAGCTTAACATCCCAATAATCCTGATCGGGTCAAGATATGAGGACTAGATTAAACCCATGCAATCTGCTTTCAGATGCTCGCTCTCCAGAAAGAAACGCAAAAAAACTAAAATGTAACTTGAAATAAAATAAGTTACTTTAATACATTTTTATGCATCTAAATATTAAATAATAATAAAATGTTTAAATGATAATCATAATTGTTATTTATTATTAAGGATTTTTATTGTTTTCAAACAGCTAAATACATTTCAAAATAAAGTTCTTAATTTTTTAATTTTTTCAATTTAAATTGAAACAAAGTCAACATTAACACTTATTTTTTCTTTTTAAGTTTAAGCTAGTTGCCAAAGTAACATTTAGCATTTTCATAAAAAAAAGACATTAAAATATTATAAAATAAAAAAAACTACTTTAAAATTAAAATCAAAAAATATAAATATAGTACCCCGATATAAACATACATATATTGCCTAGTCTCAACACTCATTTAAAGTTGATATACAAAGAAATAAATACTAAATTAAGCACATAAAATTTAAAATATATATATAAAAGGGGTGTAACGATTCACTCGTTTTCTCGATGCATCAATTACAAACCCTGTCGATTCATATGCATCGATCTTGAAACATGATTTTTGAATCGTGAATCGCTGATCTCGGACAGTAATCGATTCAAAATGCTAAGAATCGAATGAATCACGATTTCTATAGCGATTCAATGCTTTCAAAATGTATACACATTAAATTACTACACGCACAAATTAATGGAGACCTTGAAGAGTGTTCGTGAATCGTGCCTCCATCTGTCCTTCACGCGCTCCGTTCGTCTCTGAAGCAGCTGACGTGTGATCTATAGGACTCGTGGCCAGTAATACTAACGTGACGTAGTTTTACTTTTCTGTAGTTTGTCAATGGCTCTCTGCATCTTACCGACGGAGTTACCGGAGCCGTCCACAGCTGTATTTATTGCATGGACGGAGCAGAAATGTAAGTGTCTAAATCATACGCACAGATCCATTGAATGATTAATGTGTTTAAACACTGCGGATGAACCGAATATACCAAGGAAACTTTTAAAATTAACCACAGCATTAACAACGACCTTGAAATAAGAGCGCGATATTTATCTGATAATCAGATGCATGAAAGTAGCGTTTGTTTCATTAGCAAACAGACATCTGGAGCGTTTTCTCTCAGAATCATTCGCTGATGGAGAGGAAAAGTTCAGTAGAGATGAAGACGTTTTCACACTGAAAGAGAAGCGATCTCGCTCTCATAGACGTGCCAGGCTATATCTGCAGCTAAACTGAATAAAAGCAGAATGAACTGATGAAAAAAAAAAATAATAATAAAATTAAATTAAATTTATGAATGATGCAGTGCTAATTGACATATCAGTTATTACAGTACATAAACTATAAAGTATATTTCTACCTTATTCTGTGCAGAAAATTAAAATAATTGCTAATTAAATGTAGCCTAGTATATAATTAGAAAAAATATATCGATTACAAATGATTGATTATTGTCCAGCAGTGTATTCGATTTCTTACAGCGAATTAAAAGTAATAAAAAAAGAAGATAATTCCTTGTAAAAAAAAAAAAAAAATACATAAATAATAATAATAATTATGATAATATATAGGCTACATCATTGACTGTAGAAAAACAGGGCTACATACATAAAATTATTGTATTTGACAGTTCTGTCACTTCTGAAATGATGGCTACACCCCTGGTGTGACAAAATGTTTATGCTTATACCTTAAAGCTCTTTTTTTTTTTTTTATCTTGGCTTACATACATGTTTACGTATGTCATGCCATGTCACATCATTAACTCCTGAACTGTCACTCACATTTTTGAACATTGACTTTATAGTGCACGATTCCAAACATATATTTATAATTCATGAATGAAAATTTTGTGACATGATAATGATGTACCGTTTACATGGTAATGCAATGTCTGATTTTAAAATGGGTTTTAAACTACCATTTAACAATGGACAAAAGTTTTGTTTTTGTTTTTTTAACCTATGGTTCTCTAACCATAAATGCTACTGTAATTTGCCCCCTGACTAAGAATTCAAATATTTTAGGGGAAACATTTAAATAATCCTGTGAATGCACTTAAAGAATGCAGAATCGAATCGTTATAATCGAATCAAATTTAATTGTGAATCGAATTTAATCATTCTAAATTTGCA
Source organism: Carassius auratus (assembly GCF_003368295.1). NCBI lineage: Eukaryota > Metazoa > Chordata > Actinopteri > Cypriniformes > Cyprinidae > Carassius > Carassius auratus. The sequence goes on along the minus strand of NW_020528307.1, from coordinate 58,723 downwards.
AAAATCGGTTAATTAATAGGAGTTAAAACTAGACTAGTATCCCAGGTCAGATCTGTTACCTCACTCTCGGGATCGAGGAAGGACCAGCCGCCCTGCTCGAAGAAGCCCTCGGGGTCGTCCACAATGGTCTTCATGATTTTGGTCCAGTTCAGAGACTGGACGCCCTCCGTGTATTTGATATCACAGGAGCTGCACAGAGACAACACGTTCACACACACTGCACACGACTCCGACGAGAGCGACACGGGCGACACGCGAGAGCCTTACTTCAGCCACTCTTTGATGGGGTCCAGAGAGTTGACGGGCACGGCGTTGATCATCGTCACCTTCTTGTTGTAGTCTTTATAAACGATGACCACGTCGAAGTTCTTCAGGTGGAACTGGACTCGCTCGAAATGAACCAGCTCCACCTCGTCGAGCGTCACCACGAACGGAGGCTGTGCGGGAGAAGCGGGGCGTAAAGACGGGGGTTTGTGGTGTGGTATCATTCATGAGGTCGTCGAGACACTCACCCACTCGGTGACGTTACTGAGAGCGCTGGACGTGGGCTGCAGCAGACAGGTGCTCCTGTAGGGGGCGCCCTGGAACCTGAACACACCAGTGACGTCACATGATCAAGAAACTACGGTTTACAGAGCGCTCAAACCAGACCAACTATTGGGTCTCATTCACTAGTAATGGCACAGACATGATGAATCAGTAAATTACGCAACCACACTTGTTAGCATTTAGCATAAAACTACATTGTATGAGTTTTGTTTTTTTGCAATTTTTTTCTAAATAACCCTTCAACTTTCTCCACAATAAAATTTGCTTTCACTTTCAAAACATTAACAGTTTCAAAAGTTCTGCATTTCTCCAAGTATTTTCGATAAACTTAGCATTTGTTCGCTAGACCAGATTTTCGGAGAAACTTCGCATTCACTTTGCGAAAGGTGTTCTCAAAAGTTTAGTGTTTTTCCAAGAACACTTTCACTTCGGCTTTCACTTGCGAAACATTCACAGTGTCAAAAGTTAAGCGTTTCTTTAAGAAAAGTTGTGATCGCTTGCAAAACTTCTACATTCCCGATAAACTAAGCATCTGTTTGCTAGACCGAACTCCCTCAGAAACTTCGCATTCACTTTGCGAAATTTGTTCTCAAAAGTTTCTCGTTTACCAAATAAAAGTTGCAATCGCTAAAATTTTTGATGTTTGTATTTAGAGTAAACATAAGTTGCAATAAACATTTTGCGTTTACTTGAAAAATATTGTTCACTTTAATAGCTTTGTTTCCCAGAAACTATGCGTTATATATAAAGTCATTGCTTTTAGATTTCCCCACAATCTTTGCGTATACTCAAAACTTCCCCTGAGAAATTTCCTCGCGAAACTTTCACATTTCCACAAGAACTCTCAAAACATTTTCCTGAGAAACTTTACAATCGCTTACCAACACTTATTTCCAAGAGAAACGTGTGCTGTCAATATACTTTGCGTTCAATTGCAACGCTTGTTTCTCCGAGAAACTTTTTGAAATTGTGTTTGCTCTCAAAACTTCTGCACTTCACCCAAAAAACACTGTTTACTCACAAAAAAGTTTTGAATTCCTATTATGAACTGTTCACAAAAAATGCATCTGCCTTCAGTACCCATGTATAAAATCTCATGTTTATAAGGCATCACACAATATTAGATGTTTGTGCATTTCAGTTGTTTCTACATTTTCTATAAATTTAAGCACAAACATTTTTGCCGAATCATGACTTGTAAAACAAAATTTGACAATTAAATTCCTGCATGAATAGTGAATAATTGAGAGCCACTGTTTTGACTGAAGTCTTATTTGGGAACGTTCACGTATGTTTGAAGCAGTTAATGAGATGCTGAGTAATGAATCCACTCACCCGAGATCTCTGAAGGGAACCTCGAACTCCAGCTCCTCTTTGGTGAGCGACTCCACCTTCTCGATGAAGTTCTTGAAGGCAGATTTGAGCTTGTGTCGCATCTCTCGCTCCATCTGTTCGGCGTAGAGGTCGTCTCGGTCGTGCATGTGCTGGTGTTTGCCCAGGTCTGTGGTGATCTCGCCCACCTCTGTGTAGAACTGCACGTCTGTGTGGCGCTTCTTACCGAACATGATGGCGTTCTGGGACAGACAGAGACAGGTAAAGTCAGTCGGTGTTCTGCGGGGAACAGGAGACACGTCTACAGCTCGTCGCACACCTTCAGATGGAAGTGCAGCACGATGATCATCTCTCCGTCGCACGGCTGGAAAATAGCGTGTTTGATGTTGTTGTACAGGATGTCGACTTTATCGCCGCGCACTGATGTGAAACGGAAACCTGGAGAGAGAGAGACAGAGAGTCAGTCGTTTGATTAACATTCACACACTCACAGCACAAGTCAGAAGATCATGTGATGCTGAAGACTGGAGGAATGATACTGAAAATACAGCTGTGCATCACAGATTCACACAGAAAACAGATGATTTAATGAAAACAGCTTCTCTCACCGTTGGTGTGCGCCTCCAGCGAGCCCTGCATCCTCTTCTGAGCGATGTTGGGCCGGATGTAAAGGTCTTTGAGTTTGGGGTTGCTGCGGTTGAGGTTGATGACGAGCGAGTCCTGCTTCACGATGCCCTCCTTCTCCTTCTCCTCCGCCTCGCGGGTCTTGTAGCGCTTCTGCACCTCCTTGATGATGCGGAAGGCGTTCTGCAGGTTTGTGGAGGGAACGGAGTGATCTCCGGGAGACTTCAGGTTGGACGCGCGGTACGTGCTGAAAACAACAGTGTTAGCATGTCACAAAGGCTTTAGTATTGCTCAAAAGAAGCACAGCTCTGAAAGAGACACAGCAGTCCTTTAGTGTGAAACAAGCTGATAATGTGTCTCAAACATCTGATGCTAATTCATTTGGACGGGAAAACATTCACTTCAATGCCTTTGCTTAGTTAATGTTTGTGTTTATAATTTAGCATCACGCCAGCTAGCAGTTGTATTTATGTTGAAAAGTAGAAAATAACTGAAATAGAAAATAATTTAAGCTCATCTCTAAATATAAAACTAAATCTGGTCTCACTTCATAAAATATATATATATATATATATATATATATATAAAATAAGTGATGCACCACAATGAACTCAGAATGCACTAAAACAAAAAATACTAAACAATAGTTGTTTTATAATAATTTCCTTAAATCAAAATGATTTCATAATCAACACTCAAAAACCGAGTTGTGAAAATCATTTAAATTGCACATTTGGCAGATTTTAAAAGCTTTTATTTCACTTTTTGGTAACAGAACTGTTTCTAAATAACTGCAAATAAATGCTATTATTTTGTTATTTAAATAATTATTATGAAACTCTGAAAAAATGTGTTGCAAAAATCATTTAAACTGTTTTCATGTAAACTTATAATAACAGTATGTTTCTACAATTTGTTGTTAAAATATAAAGACTTGTAGAATTATTAAAAATTATGAACACATATCAGTAGTTTAAAAATGAGAAATCACCTTTTTAATGTTTAATATATCATTCTATATATTTTTACATTAGATCCGTTTTTAAACAGAACAAAAATATTTTTTAGATTTTTTTATACATTAAAACAGTAATATTTTATATACATTTTTATTCAAACTAAATTTCACTTGGCACGCTGCTAAAAAATGTTTTTTTATATAAACCAAACAAATCTATTTTAGTATCTATTTTAACTGAACATGTTTTAGTTTATGTAAATTATAAGATTTAAAGTACATCTCCACATTTAAGTCCAGTTATTTTTTTATGCAATATCCCAAAATGTACATTAGAAACACACTTTAGGGACATCAGTCTTACTCTGGCGTGTGCTCACTGCAGTTTATTTACGACACACTGATCAAAGACTGAAGAGCATGCATCTCAAGTCTTACATCTCTTTGACAAACGTGGCCTCGGGGTTGGGGAAGATGTTTCCGTCGTGGCGTCCCAGCGAGCTGCCCGGCACGAAGAAGTTTATCCTCAGGTAGGTGTAGTCTCCTTCCACAGACATACTGATGTTCTGCAAACACAGGTCAGGGTCTCAGAGCGAGGAGTGGAGCGCGCTCACTGTGAGGGACGTGTGGTGCTTTACCTTGATGGTGGCGATGTGGAACGGCGTGGCGATGCCGAACACAGGCATGACCACCGTCTCGTACTTCTTATCGATGAAGATCTTCATGTCTCGGATGTCCTTCTCGCGGGGCATCTGCGAGACGTTCTTATACGACACGTTTGACTTCCGTGCTCTGAGGAGGAAGCAGAAGAGTGTTAGATCAAACTAGCGCCTCAGCTTGAGCCGAGTGAGGAGCGAACACACGTACTTCTGTGTCTGTGTTCCTCCCTTCTGCTCTGTCAGGCGCCGCTTGGCCTCCTCGTTCACCTGATTGGCCAGCTCCTTCTGATGGGCCCGCCTCTTCTCCTCGGCCGTCATCTCGTTCTGACCAATGGGATGAGAGCGCATGAGAACGCACCAATGAAACGGGTGAACTATGGGCATTAGTGAAGAGGAAGGATGCAGTTACCCTGGTTCTGTCGGCCAGCAGGGCGGCGCTGCGCGCTCCTTTCCCCAGCAGCTCCTCCGCGTTATCATCCTCTTCCTCCTCGTCCTCTTCATCGTCGTTCTACAAAACACACACAAACATGGTTTTTTTCCACTTTTTTCATCTAAAGTTGTGAAAAATCGGAATTAATGTAAAATAATAGCAAATAAATTACCCTTTACATTGCATTTGGTCAAGAGAACAGTTGACTTTTATTAGCAATAAAAATAACTCTGCAACTTTTTTTCTGCATAATACTACAATAACGTCACTGAAAGAATGCAAAGCTTTTTTTATATTATGAATTCTTATTTTCATTTTATTAAAAACAATATGTATTTGTTATTTTTTGTTCTTTTTGTATCTGCTTTGGAGCAAGTGATTTTTTTTTAATGCACATTTAAGTATTACAAACATCTTGGTCTTCATCCAGCATTTTTTAATGCAATATCCCAAAGTGTGCATTCTACTAATATTTGTAGTGGAACCCTAACGGATGATGTGTTTCATACAGATGTGTTTGGAGAGTGATTTTGGAGCAGGTTCATGAACAGGCAGGAGACGGACTCAGGTTACCTTCAGGAAAATGCCAACGTTTTTGATCTTCTTCTTGACGGGTGTGAGGACGGTGGCTGGATCCTCCTGCGATCACGAACACACAGCATTACTGAAAAGTGTTTGACAGATGGACTCACAGCGGGCCGCTCAGCCGTCACACACCTCATTGATCTGTATGCTGTCTCCGAGGAAGAGCGCGTACTTCTTCTGCTCCTCTTTCTTCCCCTCTTTGTTGATCATGTCAGCGAATCCCAGACTGATGCTGAACACCATCCCTGCACACACACACACACACTCCAGTGAGATCACTACCAGAGCGAAGCCTGGGACTGAATCACACACACGCTGCATGTCTCAGACTGAAGGGAGTTAAACTGATATACTTTTCAAACAGTCTCATGAATCTTCATTTTAAGGTAAATTAACAATTTAAATACAGGAGCAAATAATAGAGTTAATCTTTGAATGCAGTAATGCTAAATCCTGTAGATCGGCCCCTGGTTTATATTCACACACTCACCTCTCTTGAGTTTGAACTGGTTTTTGGCGTTCAGTACGAGCGATCCTTCTCTGAACTCAATGCCCATAGCGAACCTGCAGCACACACACACACACACACACACACACACACTTGTCACACACAGCTCATTTTACACACTTCACATCGATTATCTGAGTGTGAAGCGTTCCAGACACAAACCCGAGGTTTTTTGTCAGTTTGCTGACCAGATCTGGTTTCTCTTTCTTGACGAACTCCAGTACGCTGTTATAGACATCACACAGCTTCACTCCTGTACACACAGACACAGAGAGATAATTAAACACTGATCCTCAACATGCACACACTCTCTCACAGTCACACAGACTGTCACACTCACACTCACAGTCACACATACACTCGGTCTCTCGGTTTCGTCTGCTCACTGTGCTTCATTCCTTCGCACCCACTCTCACACAGACACGGACACACTCACTCTCACACAGACATACACACGCTCACTCCCACACTCACAGACACATGCTCACACGCTCACTCCCACGCTCACACACACACGCTCACACAGACACACGATCACTCCCACACTCACTCACACAGACACACGCTCACTCCTACACTCACACAGACACACGCTCACTCCCACACTCACAGACACATGCTCACACGCTCACACACACACGCTCACACAGACACACGCTCACTCCCACACTCACAGACACATGCTCACACGCTCACACACACACGCTCACACAGACACACGCTCACTCCAAGTACACTGTTATAGATGTCACAAAGCTTCACTCCTGTACACACAGACACACGCTCACTCCCACGCTCACAGACACACGCTCACTCCCACAGACACACAGACACATGCTCACTCCCACAGACACACAGACACACACTCACTCAGACACACGCTCACTCAAAGTACACTGTTATAGATGTCACACAGCTTTACTCCTGTACACACAGACACACGCTCACTCCCACATGCTCACACAGACATACAAACGCTCACTCCTACACTCACACAGACACACGCTCACTCCCACACTCCCAGTACACCATTATAGATGTCACACAACTTCACTCCTGTACACACAGACACACGCTCACTCCCACACTCACACTCGCTCACTCCCACAGACACACGCTCACTCCCACACTCACAGAGACACACGCTCACTCCCACAGACACACGATCACTCCCACACTCACTCACACAGACACACGCTCACTCCCACAGACACACAGACACACGCTCACACAGACACACGCTCACTCCCACAGACACACAGACACACGCTCACACAGACATATGCTCACTCAGACACACGCTCACTCAAAGTACACTGTTATAGATGTCACGCAGCTTCACTCCTGTACACACAGACACACGCTCACTCCCACACTCACACGCTCACTCCCACGCTCACAGACACACGCTCACTCCCACAGACACACAGACACACGCTCACACAGACACACGCTCACACAGACATACGCTCACTCAGACATATGCTCACTCAGACATATGCTCACTCAGACATATGCTCACTCAGACACACGCTCACTCCAAGTACACTGTTATAGATGTCACACAGCTTCACTCCTGTACACACAGACACACGCTCACTCCCACACTCACCCTCGCTCACTCCCACACTCACAGACACACGCTCACTCCCACGCTCACAGACACACGCTCACTCCCACAGACACAGACACACGCTCACACAGACACACGCTCACTCCCACAGACACACAGACACACGCTCACACAGACACACGCTCACACAGACATACGCTCACTCAGACATATGCTCACTCAGACATATGCTCACTCAGACACACGCTCACTCCAAGTACACTGTTATAGATGTCACACAGCTTCACTCCTGTACACACAGACACACGCTCACTCCCACACTCACCCTCGCTCACTCCCACACTCACAGACACACGCTCACTCCCACGCTCACAGACACACGCTCACTCCCACAGACACAGACACACGCTCACTCCCAGACACACAGACACACGCTCACTCCCACAGACAGACGCTCAGACACGCTCACTCACACACACACACACTCACTCACTCTCACACAGACACACACTCACTCTTACTCTCACTCACACTCTCTCTCTCTCACACACACACACACACTCTCTCTCTCTCTCTCTCTCTCTCACACACTGTCTCTGTGGACTCACCGTGCTTCATCTCCTTCAGCAGCTCCTCCTCCACCTGCAGCAGGAAGTTGTAGTTGTCCTGCATGTCCTGTGGGGGGTCCACCATGAGCGTGCGCACCAGGTTGGAGCAGTAGGACTTGTAGCGGATGCCCATGGCGCAGGTAATGGCTCCGAAGTGCATGTGGTTCTTATCGCTGGAGAGAGAGGGGACAGGTTTAGTGTCTGAGCTTCTGCTACAGAGGATGTGTGAGTTTCTGCACTCACCTGACCACACTGAACTTCAGGCTGTAGCTGCCGCCGCTCTGAATGATGGGAGGGTAGCACATCTCCACCGTCGATGGGTCCACACCGCCCAGAAACTTCCTGTCCTCGATGGCCTTCTCCACCGACTCGGCCAGACGACTGTGCTTCACTTTCTGATGAGCAGAAACACAGAGGTTAGCTCAGACTGCTCCGGATCTCCACTGCAGCACTGAAGAAAACCGGCATGAAATAACACTCAAAACACTTAAGACGTCTTTCAATCAATAGATACATTGTAACTGGTTTATGAAGCAATATATTCGTTTATGAATGACATCTTGCAATGCTCTGACACCACGAGCCTGGACGGGAAAACACTTGTTACTTGAAATAAACCTTTAAAAATGTTCAAGAACTTACAAAAATAACCAGTCAAAAATCAATAAAAATCATATGAATATAATACAAACTAAAAAAAATATATAATATTACAATATTAAAAACTACAATAGCATCTCAATGAAACTAAAATATTTCCATGTGTTGAATTATCACTTCTGAAGTTTGATCACAAGAAATCCTAAAATAATTAAGACTTGCTTTTATATATATGTTAGATAATTTTGTAAAGAAACTGCTGCTTTTATTTATCAGTGATGCATTAAAATGATCAGAAGTGACAGTAAAGACATGTTAAAGTAGATTTCTGTTTCAAATAAATTCTGTTCTTTTAGACTCTCTATCCATCTGTGAATAATGAAAAATAAAACGTATCAGTTTCCACAGAAATATTGTGCAGCACAACTGTGTTCAACATTGATAATAATCAGAAATGTTTCTTGAGCAGTAAATCATCATATTATTCTGATTTCTGAAGATCATGTGACACTGAAGACTGGAGGAATGATGCTGAAAATACAGCGGAGCATCACAGAAATACATTACACTTTAACACAGATTCACACAGAAAACAGCTGTATTTTTTCCTGTATTTGAGATCAGCTAGAAGCGGAAACTTCTCTGGCTCTGAGTCTAAAGCCTCGTCACGTCTCTGTGTGTGAACGAACCTCGTCTGCGTCCACGATCTCCATCACTCGCTCCTTGAAGAACTTGGTGAAGACGTCGCTGGTGATGGCGGCCGCCTTCTTCATGAGCGCCAGCTCTCCGTCCTCCTTCACCGCCATCGTGTAGGCCACCACCGTGCTGACGTCCACCTGACACACACACACACACACACACACACACACACACTCAGCCCGTGTCACCCTTCAGTACGCTCTGTGTGTGACCGTCAGAGAACAGACCTTCTCCAGACCCTCGGCCGTCATCATGTCGCTCCAGCTCTTCATGTACTCTCCGGGGAACTTGTCCTTCATGAACACGCCCACCGTCTTCCCCTCTTTACTTCCTCGGATGGCCTCGATCATCTTCTCGAAGTTCACCTTGTTGCTCTCGCTCTGTCACACAGGCAGACGTTAACCCCGGCGCTGTGTGAAAGCGCCAGAAGTGTGGAGCGTGCGGTACCTTTTCTCGGACGAGCAGTGTGATCGGAGGAACCCCGTTGGCGTTCTCGTTTCCTTTGGTGACGGCCACCTGCTTCAGGAACTCCACCTTCTTCTTACTGGCCAGAAAAATGATCTTGGTCTCGCAGAAGACCATGATGGTGTCGGTGAGCTCGTAGCCGAACAGCCACGTCTGTGGACGGATCATAAACACACATGTAAGCAGCGCTCTGATGGTGTTAATAACTCATAAACAGTGTTGGGGTGCACCTGAAGGGCTGTAGATTTGGCGTAGACGATCTCCTCATCGACTCCGACAGAAACCACGATGGCGTCCACCTTCCCAAACTCATCTTCACCTTTCTGTGGCGGGAAAACACAGGGTCATGATGAAGAATTATACCTCGTCACGTCACACACTTCTCTGAAGAGATCGTTAGATTGAGATATCTGTATAATATCAAATAATAATAAAAGACAATATAAATAACAAATAATATGGAATATTACATGTATACATATGGAATACATTTTTAGGTGTTATATATTATAATTGTGCAATTTTATATTATGATAATAATAAAAATAATCGCTTATAACGAACGTGTAAGTCAGTAATATTCAATTATTGTATAAAAAAGTAGTATAATTATATAATATAGACAAATATTGTATAATAATAAAATACAGAGAATCCAAAAATTATTGAAAAAACATTATAAATATATTATAGTGGTATAATTTAAATTAGAAAAAACATAATATTTAAAAAATAAATATCTACATAACTTATTTTTTTTTTCTTCTCAATGGGAGATAGCTTACAGCTAAAGCTACATCAGACTGGACTTCTGCGCCCGAGTAAAGCGTTTATCTGATAAATATTTATCAAAATCTGGAGGAAACGCGGCTTTATTTGGACGTCAGCGTTACCGACGCGCTTTACAACAGAGCGGAAATGTCGTGAAGCACGGTCCACGCTAACAGGCTAACACATTAGCCGGTGCGCTAACAGCATCAAAACGATACGAAAACGCGCGCAGACCTCCGCGATTCCGTTACAGAGAGAAACACATCACCGGACCGAGAGACGAAGACCCCAACGGGCGGTCTATATCACACTCACACGGACCCGAGGCCCGAGAGTGTGTGTTAGAGAGAGGATTCAGCATCACACGGCTGTCGTTGTGTGTGAATGTGATCCGTGAGATGATTAACGGTGTTCATGAGCCTCCCGTACCTTCCAGTTCCCGTAGAGTCGCTTGATGCGGCGGTAAAAGGCGTCTTTATCCAGATTCACCGCCATAATATCACATCAACAAACACACACACACTCATACACACACACGCTGAAGTACAGCAGCGCAGAGCGGACACACTCTCACTCTCACTCTCACTGTTTCTGGACCACACACTAACAACACGCGAAAAGACCGGAATAAATGCGATCTCAACTATGTCTATTTAAAAAGACGGTACTTCTTCTTTAAAATGTGTCGGTTGAGTTTAAACGGGTCTCAGTTGCGCTGATGATGTGCATAAAAGACGTTAAAACACGCGTGCGCGCGACTGATCGTTAGCTCCTCCCTCTTTTTGCATCTATTTAACATCTATTTATTTATTTTATTGAACATATATAACGCTTAATCATACAATTACTGCTCAAACCAATATTTAACATTTATTTATTGAAATATATTTAGAAACAGTAACGGGATTGTTGTTTAATGATTTATTTTTACTCATTTAAATGAATTGTATTAATTTATTTGTCAGATTAATTAATTTATAAAAATTTGCCTGCCATTTTGTGTCAGTTTAGAATATACGTATTTATTATTATTTTGAACGAAAGACGTGCTTGAAACTGGATATGTTTGTAAAAAGATGCGGTGACGTTAATCTGATCATTATAAATTCGTTATTGGAGGGAAAGGCGTTTTGTTTTCCTGTGTTTCCCGCCCTGAGGCTCAAGTCTTCCAGCGCGGGGCCCAGTCAAATCCCGCCCTGACGGTCACGTGCAGCGCTCCGCTCGCGCGCAAAGCCCGCCCCTGGCTTCTTTCCCGCCATCTGGTGCCGTTCGAAATCGCGCTATTAGAGCACATGGGTTTGTTGGCAGGGATTGATTGATAAGGTGGTTCTTAAAAAATAATTAATAATCATTATGTTATCTTTTAGACTCCAGGGACCATAATGTAAGTTTTAATTCACAGAGAATGCATGTAGGAAAATGTTTTATCCATAATTAATGTTGTGATTCCAAAATTCTAAAAAAATCATTATAAACACATTAAACCATTTTAATTCAGATTATTTTAATATATCAATAATAGCAATTATACTAATCATATACTTATTAAAAGAGATCATCAATAATAATTGATTTAAAATCAATAATAAAACATTGTATTCATCTCAAAAGCCGGACAGCTAGTAATTACACCTGGTGAAAACTCGGCTGCAAAGATGCTCCTCTTTTAGCCTATTGTTTACATTTTATCCAATAAAAGTTACAAAATATAATACTGAATAAAAATTATAATTACATAAATATTCTGCTGAAGGAGTTCATAATTCAAAAAAGGACACACACAAAAAGAAAATAATTTCCCAAAATTTGAGGATTAAAATTTCTTATTAAATTAATTAAATTTAATTATTTTTAAAGGTTTCATAAGCAAAAACAAGCATCACAGTTACTCATACAATTACAATAATACCATTCATTTCTTGCAGTTTTATATTTTACCATTTTGTTGCAAAAAGAAAAAGTAATTTATTTAATGTTATCTTATAAGTATCTTATATTATAAGTTATCTTATGTTATTAATCAGTTGTTTGAATTTACTTAAGGAAAGGTTATTTTTTTATGTGTGTGATTAATTATGGATTTGTATTAGCGCGTGCACTAAAAGAGAGAATGTTCGCGATGCGCATGCGCATCCCTGACAAACGGCCGTTGAGGAATCATTCCAGCCTCGCTCTCATCCTGCTCTCAGCATTTCCTCTACTTCAGGTAGTCAGGCATTTAAAAATTGATGTAAATTAAAGACAGTGCACTCATTTCCAGTTGCATAAAATATAGTGAATATGCAAATTACAGTGCAATAATTCCGGACATCGCACAGTGCTCATTCAATAAATGCACAGCTCAACAGATGAGTTTTGAGTCTATATTTAAAAGTCGCTAATGTTTTAGCACATCTGATCTCTTCTGGAAGCTGATTCCAAAAAGTGGACTTGTTTAACTGAAGAAAGTTCTGGCACATCCAACTTGTCTTTTCATCGTCTGAACTCCTGTTGATCTTCTCCAAACTGATTTCTGTCTGTTTGTTTTCTTACTGACTATTATTGGAGCAATATCATCAATAACATTCTTAACTTTTGAGTTGAAGGAATCAAGGAGAATATCAACAGAGTCTGCAGAAATGCTTGGTGTTAAAAATATAGCCTCCATAAATAGTTCACTTGTGTTCTCGTTAATGTATCACCTTCTGACAGAGACAGATCTAGATTCAGTGGTAGCAGGCATCCAAATATCAAAGAAAATACAGAAGTGATCAGATAGTGCTATGTCCTTAATAACAATGGATGAAATGTTTAGACCCCTACTGATGATTAAGTCTAGATTGTGTCCACCTTTGTGTGTGGGTCCATGCACATGCTGAGTCAAGTCAAAGGTGTTTAGAACCGTTATCATTTCTTGTGTAGTTTTCTGTGACCTCTTCAACAAAGCCTATATAGCGTCTCTTTAGTCATTGTAGGGGACAGAGAGGTCATAATTGAAGAATCATCCTGATAAGATATGAAGGAAGTGTAATGACCAAAGAAACAGATTGGTTTGATTTTTTTCCCCATTTGATTGTTTATTCAACTCACAAACTCCTCAAGACAGTAAGAAAACTGAGATGATGATACAGTCCATAAAGTCAGAGAAATGAAGAAGAATCAAAAATGAAGAAAAAAAAGATCATATTTCATGAGCAGTTAAATGTATAATGTACATTTGCCCAATATAAAATCTATTCGCTTTAATCCACCGCGTCACAGTTAGTTCTGAGAAGGTGAAAGATATTAAAACACTCCTTTACAAAAATGTACCCTAGTAACCAGTTTCCCGATTACGGCGTTAGCAACATAAAGCTCACGGGTTCGATTCCCAGGGAACGCTTGAATCAGTTAAATGTACAGCTCGAGTGCACTGCAGGACACACACTGGATAAAAGCCTCTGCCAAATGCATTCCTGTCAGAATCTGTGATTGCTTACTATCAGAAAATCACAACCAATTTCCCACTTCCTCTTAAATATGGCGCTTTGCTGAACATCTATTCTGAGTTTATAGTGGTTCGTTTCCAGTTCTGTTGTAGCAGAAACGATGGGATTTTGGGCGTGAACTGAAGGCCCTTGTTCAAAATTAAATCAAGCAAGCGCCAAAACATTCACACAAGTGACGTCGTGGTTTAAAACAGTCTGTCCATTATTAGCTTAAGAATCCGTTTAGTGCTCAATCTCACACACACACACACACACACTCGTGCTCAAGGACACAAACTCAGTGTGTGTTTACATAGTTTCTGGACTGTGTTTTCACACGAGAACACACACACACCTGGTAAAAATGGCCTCCATCCTGCACCAAATACCACAGTCATATACAGTCACATGACGGGAATCTGTTTAAATACTCACTTTTTCATCCTGAATACACTTTTTTGATTATTATTATTAAAGATTTCCGCTGCTTTCCTCTGAATGAGTCTGTACATGAGAAGATGCAGTTAACGGTTTGACGTCGAGTGTTCGATGGGTTTTCTGCTGTTCTTATTCAGCCAGATCTCCATGCTACACACACACACACACACACACACGTCTGTCCGTCTCTGTGTGTGTCTATGTGACGGTGGCTGAGTTCTGTCCTCTGATGGCACACCAGGCCATGAACACATCCCTGCAGACATCAGACAGAAACACCAGTCACACAAGCGCTGAGGACGTCAGTGTATCTGTAATGCTTTGAGTTACCAGACCCAGTGTGTGTGTGTGTGTGTGAGTGTGTACCTGCAGTGAGTGGCCACACACTCGTTGCTGCAGTACTCTCGGTCCCAGTCCTTGCTCTCGATCGGTGGGTTGTTGCAGCCGGCGCGGACACACACACTCGGAGCGTCTGCAGGACGAGCGTCTGGAGCCGGAGACACGTTCAGCTCCACCTCCATCTGACACACACACACACACACACACACACACACACACTGAAACACTGTGCAAAACCCCTCACAGTCTCAGGAGTTTAATGCCATTCATACAAATCTCTATTTTTGTACAATAAAACCAAATCCATTTTAGTAAAGGTTTCACTTTGATTATTCAGATTTTTAAATAGTTTATTTTTAAACTTTTATTTTTAAAATTGTATTAATTGCTTCAAATTTAAAAATGTTTATAATTTAATTTGTTTTATTTAGAATTTTACAATTACAAACTTTACAATTATTTAATTCTACACTGATTTAATCATTTTTAGTAAGTCTTTTTTGATCAGTTTCATTTACAAAAGTAATTAAATTACTTTAAGAAAGTGTCTATTTAGTTTTAAATTTTTAAATGTTTAAGTTTATTCTTATTAAAGTTTTAGAAAGTGTTTTAAAATTATTTTTTAAAATTACACATTTTATTTTTTTTTACATGTGATTTATTATGATTATTAAAGTGTTTATTTTGTTCATTGTTCTTTTTACATTATATATTAAAGATTCATTTTTACATTTGTGATTTATTTTTTATAAAGTGAATACTTTGATATTATCGCATTTTAATATTTTATATTTTAATGATTACATTTTATTTAGGAAGTGTTTATTTTGATATTTTACCATAAAAAAATATATTTAATTAACGTAAAAGGCTATTTTTAAATCATTGACTTTATATTTTTTAAGATTCAATTATATCTAGATAGTTTTCTATTTAAATTACCCATTTTTATCATGTAATTTATTATTAGTTTGCATCAGCTCACAGTTTCTTCTTCGTTCAGACTCACCCCTTCTTCAGCCACCTCCTCGGTTGCCGATGGCGACAGGTCTGTTACTATGGCAGCGGGCGGCGGCACCTCCCCCACAGGTGAGGCCGCGGTCGTCATGACGATCGGCGAGGGCGCCGGGACGATCTTGATCTGCAGGGGCGGCGGCGCCATGGTAACCACCTGCCCCACGGCGGCGGCTCCGCGCGGTTTGGCCTGCAGAGGGGGCGGAGCCTGGGAGTGCACCATCTGCTGCAGGCGCGGGGGAGGGGGCGTGGCCTGCATCTGCTGCAGCGGCGGGGGTTGCCGCGGAGACTGCAGCAGCTGCTTGGGAATGATGATCTTGTTGACGGGGGGCGGGGCCTGTGGTTTGTGCGCACCTGTGCGTGAGCGCGTGGTCACCTGCGGCAGGTCCAGGATGATGTTGGAGGTGCAGATGTTGGTGATGGTGTTGTTGTCGGGCGCGTGCAGCGGGATGCGGGAGGAGCGCGGCGGGGTGACGGTCGGAGCGGGCTCAGGAGGCGGAGCCACAGCGGCGGCAGGAGACACAGGAGCATCTAACACCTCTATAGTCGCCTGCTGCAGAAAAACAAGACATTAACTAGTTTCTGTTAGTCATATCTTCTGAATGAAGACAAGGTAAAGATTAATTTACATCTATAGAGTGAATAAGACACAGCATCAAACTGTGAGCTGGCATTCTCAGCGCTGTCAAAATAAAAGTCTTGGCCAAACTAGAAAAGGCAGAAATATCGGCCGATATTCGGCACTGTAAACAGCCTTTTAATCCGCACATATTAAACCATATATTATGGAGCGCTACTGTCTGTGTGACGGTCACCTGTGACAGCTGATTGGCTTTGTAAGCTGCCAGGGCCTTCAGATACTCCTTCTTGGCAGCTTCGGTCTTCCTCTTGTAGACCTGAGGGGGACAAACACAAACAGTGTTTTCAGTCTCAAATTAATGTTACAAGATAAATCCAACAATGTTAAAAAGCATTTTATTTGGTTTGTTTTTATTTTACAATTCTTTATTGTAACTTTACATTTTTTTTTTTTCTAGAAAGTGTTTATTTTGATAGCTCTCAATTTTTATATTTTATATTTATTTTACGTTTAAAAGAATAAGAGAAAGAAAATGTACTGTTCAGTTAATTTAACGAAAGGTTTTTAAGTCTGTATTATTATTTTTATTGCCATACGAGCATTTTTTTATAGAAAGATCAATTACTTTTAAAAGAAATAAATAGTAATAGTAATAGTAATAGTAATGAAAAACAACAAATGTCATAAAAAATATTTTATTTTAACATTTGATTTGATTTTTTACCATTTCATAATAATTTTCACTGTTAGGGAAGTAAAAAAAAATGTCTTTCAGATTTTATTTTAAACCCCGGTCATTTTAAATTGAAGTTTCCAACAAATTAGAATTTATTACTCAGATTATTTAAGAATGGAATTAAATAAAAAGAATTCAAATATGCCTAAATGATGATAATGTTTTTGACAATTTTGACATTAATTAATAAAAAACAATTACATTATTATTATTATTATTATTTGTTTCACTCAATTACTACAAACATTTTTTTTCAAATAATTTTTATTATTTTACATCTAATTTGAATTAGATAGTGAACACTGTAATCTGACTCTAGTATATTTTAGCTTATAACATGTAACTTTGTAAAATAAAGAACCGCGTTTAATAGCATGAACTGTTGGTATTAATGAAAGTGAAGCTGTCTCCAGTAGAGTTTCTGCACCTGTTTCTGCTCCTCTCCCAGACTGTCCCACATGGAGGCCACGATCTTGGACACCTCTCCGAAGGTGGCGCTGGGGTTCTGTCCCTTGATGGCGGCCTGCGTGTCCCTGAAGAAGAGAGCGTAAGCCGACACGGGTTTCTGTGGCTCGTTCGGGTCTTTCTTCTTCTTGCCCTTTTTCCCGCCGACTCCCTTCCGTCCGGGAGCAGAGGAGGACGCCGGGACGGCCGGCTGCTCCGACAGAGACGGCGAGAGGGAGATGACGGCAGGCGACACGGACAGAGACACCGGGGAGTCCACCAGGACACTCTTCTGAGCCGAACAGAGACACCAGACGCGGGAGAGAAGGACAGAGATCAGTTCAGACCCACAGAGAGCAGCTTAACAACAAAATCAATCAGAATACATGTGTTAAATGATCCCATATTAGTTCTTATCTGATGTACAGTCTTCAAACTCAAGAGGAAGGAAAACACAACATGTATAATGAAAACAGAGTTGGACCAAGAATAGATCCCTGTGGAACACCCCAAGAGATAGTCGCAGGGTTCAGAAACAAAGTTCCTGATGATTACAGCACATGTCCTGTCATGAAAAGTAGAAAACCATTGAAGGGCAACACCGTTTATCTCTACACAGTGTCTAAGGCGTTCAATTAAAATGAAATGGTGTATCAAATGCTGTGCTTAAATCTAACAGCATTAAGCCAACCCCTTTCCAGGAGTCAGTACATATAATATCATTTCTAACTTTTAATAATGCTAATTCTATGGAAGCTCATTTCTGCCACTGAATAAAAAAATTTAAATTGCAAATTTTTAATCTCACTTTTGAATTTGTGAATTGCAAATTCTGACTTTATAACACAATTGCGAATTCAGTCAACCCAACCAAAAAAAGAAGAAAAATGTTTTGATGTTATGAAAAAAACAAGACATTGTACAAGAACAACGCAGAACATTGCACTTGTTCAAGACATTTCACAACAAACCAAATAATAATAATAATAATAATTGTAAAAAATAAATAAACAGTGGCAATCCCTAAACGCACCCGTCTGAAGTCGTCCATGTCGTCGTCGTGCAGCGAGTCAGACAGCGAATCAGCGGACAGCGGCTGGTCAGGTGACTGTGGGCGGGGCAGGATGGTGCCGCCGCCCAGACTGAGGCCCAGCTGAGCGCTGAGCTCTGATTGGTCGATGGTGGTCAGCTGGGTGTGGCCCAGCAGGCCGTGGTTGATGTCACTCAGAGGGACGTCGATGGTCATTGGAGAAGAGCTGCTGAACTGAGAGCCAATAGGATGAGCGAGATCCTGCAGCGAGAAACACTTTCATTACACTGAGAAGATAATTAACTACCTTTAAAATCATTACTGTCCTGATTGAGGCTCAATCTTCCCCAAAATACATAGAATTTAAACCATACTATATGTAAAATGTACAGTTATAAATACAATAATAATAAAAATACACACATTTAGATAGATAAATAGAAAAATTTATATTTAAAATTGCATTTAGCCAATCACAACACACTGGATAGCTGGCCAATCAGAGCACACCTTTTTTTTTTTTACCTTAAACCACAAACATGGCATTACTCCAAATAATGCTATTTTATTTTGTGTGTGTGTGTGTCTGTGTGTGTGTCTCTGTCTCTGTGTGTGTGTGTGTCTCTCTGTGTGTGTGTGTGTGTGTGTGTCTCACCATCCCCAGTGCAGACTCCAGCATGGCTCCTCCGCTCTGTGTGTGTGTGTGTCTCTCTGTGTGTGTGTGTGTGTGTCTCACCATCCCCAGTGCAGACTCCAGCATGGCTCCTCCGCTCTGTGTGTGTGTGTGTGTGTGTCTCTGTGTGTGTGTGTGTGTGTGTGTGTCTCACCATCCCCAGTGCAGACTCCAGCATGGCTCCTCCGCTCTGTGTGTGTGTCTGTGTGTGTGTGTGTGTGTGTGTGTGTGTGTGTGTGTGTCTCACCATCCCCAGTGCAGACTCCAGCATGGCTCCTCCGCTCTGTGTGTGTGTGTGTGTGTCTGTGTGTCTCTCTGTGTGTGTGTGTGTGTGTGTGTGTGTCTCACCATCCCCAGTGCAGACTCCAGCATGGCTCCTCCGCTCTGTTGGCTCATCAGACTCAGCTGCTCCAGACTCTGTGACGGTGTGCTGACGAAGGTCGAGGCGAACGATGGATCGTTTCCTCCCACCACAGCGTTCCCAGGAACCCCAGACGGCCCGCCGTCGCCCAGCTCTCCGAAGTCAGACACCACGTCAGAGACGCCCAGCGCCGAGTCCGGGTCCAGATCCAGGTCCTCATCGCCCAGACTGGGAGTGTGAAACGTCTGCAGACACCAGCACATGATCTCATCAGACCTGGAGCACAGCTGTCAGCACAGACCTCAGTCTCACAGTAGATTCTGCTTCTAACTAATGCTGTTCTTCTGCACTTCACACATTTATAACGGTCTCCAGCGGACACTTCAGTCTAACGAGACCGTCACACAAGCTAAGTGTGGTGTGTTTCGCACCTCGGCGGGGAACGAGGACGACAGCCGCACCTCTGAGGAGGACAGGAAGTGATGCGCCTCGCCGCCGATGGCCAGGTATGTGTCACTTCCTCCTGGGAACTGTGGACGACACAAACCCACACCATGAGTTCAGCGTGCGCAAATGTCTCTCTAATGTGAAGTCAAATCTATATATACTTTAATAAAGCACACAGGTATGACTTCATTCAAAATAACCATGTGTGTACTTCAGTATCCTTTCAGGTGCTTGTAAACACTGTGCCAGCATTTACAGATCTACTGTAACCTGACTGAGAGAGAGGCGTATACACACACACACACACACACACACACAGCTGTTCAGACGTTTGTAATGTTTCTGAAATAAGTCTCTTCTGCTCATCAAAGCCACATTTATATACACATAAAGAAAATATTTTTACATTACAGAAAGAAATTACACTTTAATACAGATTCAGACAGAAAACAGCTGCTTTAGTTTGTAACAGCCTTGTTTTTTTTTCTGTATTTCTGATCAAATAAATGCATCCCTGATGAGCAGAGGAGACTTATTTAAAACATTTAAATCGTTGAACATCAGTGTGTGTGTGTGTGTGTGTCTGTGTATCTGTGGCGGGGGTCGGTCACCTTCTCGAATCCGTTAAACGCTTGTGGATCCAAGAGCTCCGGGTCACCGGGCGGCCCGGTTCCGTCCGACAGATCCGAGTAAAAGTTCAGGTCCATGCCGCCTCTGAGCGACCGAACACTGACACCGAACCCCGCGGAGCGTCGAACTAACGGACGCGTGAACCGCACATCTGTACAGCGAGTCCGCGTGACGTCACGAAGGCCGAGCGCGTGCGATCATGTCGAATCTGACACCAGCGACCGAAACAGATCAGAGTCTGATTCCGGCTGACACGACAATACCGTTCACTGAATAAACGAACCGGCTGCCGTTACGGAGCAAAATTAACGCGTGAGACCGACTCACGACGCTGTCAGGTTCTCTCGCTGATCTCAGGAACCGCAGTCGAGCAGTAATCACGGATTCAAGACCCGACCAAACCGACGAGGGGAGGGGGGGATGAGTCCGATCGACAATACCAACAACAACCGACTGACCCTCACTACTACACAACACACCTGTGTTACACGACTACAGTGAAGAGACCGACACGGTGACACCGCCACCGTGATCATCAGTGTGGTTTAATGAGATCACCCCCCCGACCCGCGGATAATGGTACGGCCCGAGGCCTGTGCATCAGACTTCATCAGTAATACCTCTGTTTACTTCTACAGCACACTGGACTGAGTGAAATGAGAGTGTATCGAACACACACACGCTTGTGTGTCTACAGCTGGAGTTATGTGTGCGCCGTGAGGAGCGGAAGCGGGACTCAGTCTAGTTTCGGGTGTTTGTTTCGGGCGTTCAGCACTTCTGCTGTCAGCTCGGTCTTCTTACCTCCATACTCGCCCTGAAAACACACGCTCTCTCTCCCTCTCTCTCTCTCTGTGTGTATGTGTGTGCGTGTCCCATCAAAGCGCTTCTCACGGGAAAAACGCGAACGGATCGCGCGTCATCATGGCTCCCGGTCTTCCGGGTTGAAGATGAGCGGATGTGACGCAGCGGCGCGGCCCCGCCCCTCGCACGATCACCACAGCAACACAGCTTCCGATAAATCGAGTTATTTTGAGAAGACTTCTTTATATGGACATTTATTGTAAGCTTATATTTGTATTATTTTTGACAAATGATTTGACGCTTGTTTCATTAAATGCTCTGTATATTCTTCTCTGTAAAAATGAAATATAGTCAAAGCAAAATGTGTTGATTCACCTTTAGCATTCCTCACATCATCAGTTTATCTGCTGTAGAAGAATAAACTCAGGACAAACAAAGGTATTAATTTCCATAATATTTTACAGTGAAGCTGCTTTTACGGTCATTAAATCTGAAAACCATAACACGGTGTGCTTTATCTTCACACAAGAGACATCTCGTCTGATCATAAAACTATAAACAGAGTCAGAAACTCAAATTATACTATAATCTTTAACATTCATCTGAGTCCTCTCCCAGTAATAATACAAAAATACAGAAAATATTAATAAACACAATTAGCATGCCCTCACTTCTGTTTGAGATACAGAAAATATCACTACAATTACAGAAATTAATTGAATGTACATGAACTGACAAACCTGTAACAGACGCAGATTTATTCACTGAAAGACTTGTCCATCTCCTCAAAGGACAAGAAGTGCATCCTGTTCAGGGTAGAAAGGTATAACACTATTGTATTTCACTGTGTTGGCTCTTACTGTATACAGTACTTTATTAGTGGGTGTAAATGAATCATGTATTAATGATGATGTTTATCAGAAACTGGTTGAGGTGAGAAGGTGAAGGAGACACTCAAGTTTTTTCTCTTCTGTGACGTTTATCCGAGTAAACCGTTCTGAATGTAGGGCGGGGTTTCAGCCTTCGGTGGGAGTTTGATTGACAGGCGATCTGACCAATCATAATGCATTCACACTTGATCTGAGGCGACATACATCTCGAGATTTCGTTTTTGTGCTTCCGATTTAATATCTTTGACGCTGTGTTACTATTTATTGCTTAAAATCGTTTTATGTAGATGTGTTAAATCAAGATTCAGAAAACGGGCAAAATAAAGTACCTGAACTGCTTTTTCATTTGATGTACTGTACAAGAGTGAGTTACTTACATATAACTGAGAACAAAAAAAAAAAAATCGTTTATCTTAAATAATATGCTTTTTTCACTCCAGAGGGCAATTTCTTGTCATTATAAAACACAGTGTTCACTTTTAATAGAGGACGTCTCACACTTCATATATGTTCATGATGTGATGGCATTTTTACTAATTAATATGATTTAAGAACCTTTATTTATATTTTTTTTGAGGGGGGGGGGGGGGGGGTCTAAAATGAATTCCCTGAAAGGAAACCCAAGAAAAGACAACGTTTGCTGTTTTAAAAGAGACGTATTACTGTCCTTTTATTATTCCAGCTGATAAAAACAGAAGATACAACACTTAAGATTTCAAAACATGACAAGAAAACAAATTCACAATCCCTGCACATACAGACAGAAGCGACCGATGATAAAAACTCAAAACAATAAAAAATATATCCATGAAAGTGATGAGTGGCTGGATGCAGGGATGTGTGTGTGTTCACGGGTCACAGGACGATGATGAAGAGAGAGAGAGAGAGATATTGCTGTTGTCAGATTCTCCATGCAGATGAAACACAAGCATCACTCGCTCTGTTCCTCCAGACCTGCTCCACACACACACACACACACACACACACACACACACACACGCACACACACACAAGCTCTGTCAGAGCAGCTGACTTCTCTTCTTCTGGTCATGTTTCTAACACACAGCAGCTCTGCAGGAGAACATGCACACGTCCCGTTATCTCTCATTCGTAGCCTTCATCTCCCAGTTTGAGTCGTTCTGCAACACAACCGTGAGTCAATAACACAGTTCAGGAAACTAACTGAAAGATCCCTTATAATTCTGAGTTCACGTCGCACAATTTGTGTCTTCTGTCACAGAATAAAACAAAAAGAAGAAGGTAATTACAACTTTTCTCTCAATAATCTCACAATTCAGGCTTTTTCAGAGTTTAGATCTGTCTGCTCTGACTCGTCTTCTCAGAATCCAGACATTAACTCAGAAAAGGTCAAATTATGAGATATAAAGGTGCATATTCCCTTTTCTTCTCTCCCTGTGGAGGAAACAGACATCCCTCAGAACTGCTGATGTTCTCACACACACACACACACACACACTTGGTCCAGTATGAGGGCTGTAGTCCTGAGTCAGTCTGAGGAACATGTCCTCCCCGGCGTGCCGTCCGTCTCACACACACACACACACACACACACACACGGGAGGCGGGTGATGATGATGATGATGATGGCGCTGCTCTCAGGAGTAGATGGTGATGACCTCACTTCCTCCTCCTCGGACCAGCAGCACTCGCTCCAGACCCTCGGTCAGCACCTCCAGGAACTCCATATCTGTGAGGAGCTCGGTCAAGGACAAACACTGACACCAGAAGAACATCTGAGCAGGATGTGCAAAACCCATAACACCTTAAAAAACCTCATTGATTAATGGTCCAGGATACAGTTCTCGTCCCCCTCGGGGTTCTTGGGCGGCCCGGGCATGTTGAGCAGGACCAGCCGGGCATCATGGGATTTGTTGACGATCACCTCGTTGAGTTTGACAGCGGTGTGCATCCGCCGCACATTGGACTGATCTCTGTGACGTGAGGAGCACAAGCCATTACACCATGACACCTCACAAACACACACTGAGTGTAATGTGGTGTGGAGACTCACGGGCGTATGTTGAGCATGTCTCTGAAGCCCTCGGGGGTGCTGCAGGCCGAGGCCGTGTGTGTGTGTGTGTGTGTGTTGCTCCTCAGCTGCAGGGCCTTGTCTCTGGTCCAGGTCATGTGAACACGTCTGTACTCTGCGCTGCGGTCTCCTGCGCCGTCCGTGTCCTCGTCCTCGTCCGAGCCGATGCTGGTCAGACGCAGCATTGAGTTCCTGTCCTTGACCAGCTGCGCCTGCGCACACACACACACACACACACACACACACACTCAGAGACTGAACACACTCACAGCCTTCACTGCGCTCACACACTCACACACTGCGTTCTCTTATATTTGTCAATGGCTTTTTAAACATTCATCTTCTTTATTTTCTGTTTGAAGTAATTTTAACGCTTCAATTTTAACTCATTTATTTTAGTTGCCAAGGATTGATTTCTAATTCCTGGCTAAGTACAATTACAGATTCTATTAATTTTTTTCGTATCATTTAAAATGTAA
Organism: Carassius auratus; assembly: GCF_003368295.1. NCBI lineage: Eukaryota > Metazoa > Chordata > Actinopteri > Cypriniformes > Cyprinidae > Carassius > Carassius auratus. The sequence continues at coordinate 34,004 of NW_020528307.1, read as the reverse complement.
AAATTTTGTTATTGATAATTTTTATGTTATTTTTAAAACAAAATGTTAATTGTTTCATTGAAACGTCACAGCTGGATATTCCACTGTTATATGTTTCAATATTTTAAATTAATATTTATTTGTATATTTTCAATTTTACCGTATTTTCTGGACTATAAGTCACACTTTTTTTCATAGTTTCAGTCAGGTGCGACTTATTTATCAAAATTAATTTGACATGAACCAAGAGAATCATTACCGTCTCCAGCCGCGAGGGGGCGCTCTATGCTGCTCATTGTTCCTGTAGCCTACCAAAGAAAGCATAGAGCGCCCTCTGGCAGCTGCAGACGGTAATGTTTTCTCTTGGTTCTTGGTTCTAAATAAATGCGACTTATATATGTTTTTTTCCTCCTCAAGACGTATTTTTGGACTTATGCGACTTATACTCAGGTGCGACTTATAGTCCGGAAAATACAGTATATATATTTTCATTTTAATTTGAGTTATATTTTTTATATAAGTTTCATGAACTTGAATTAAGTTTTTAAATAAATTTTTTTGATATTTTTCACATAACTTGTTAGTTTTAGTCAGTTTAATACTATTATTATTTTATTTGTATTTATTTCAGTTAAGGTTCCGTTGCTTGTATCTCAGTCGCTCAAACAGTTGTTCGGCTGAGCTAGATTAGGGACAGTCACATGCAGACACAGACGCTCTCTAAACACCAACACAACTCTCTACAGAAGCACTGTCTACGGCTGAAGATCGGAGTGAAGTGAGCACTTACGTCATCAAAGCTCCAGCGCACTCGCTAGAGACAGAGACCAGACGAGAGGAGTGTGAGTGTGTGTGTGAGCGGAGGAAGCGCGTGTGTGTCCAGTGTGTCTGCACACTCACCTCTTTCTCACGGTCAGACTTGGAGAGACGCATCTGCCTCAGCATCTGTGACCTCTGCTCCATCATCAGCGTCCGCTCGTACGTGTACGCACTGATGTCACTGTCGTGCTGAAACACACACACACACATTTACACCAGCGAGCGAAATCACTGCCCAATCTAAACACTGAAAATATACAGAAAATCACTATATGCGCAATCCTTGATTTTATCATTTTAAACAAGCCCAAAATGCACCAGGACTCTTATTTTGAAATGTTTTTGAATCAGATATATTTTAGTCACTATACGTGCTTTTGTCTAGAGGTCGACTGATGTAGTAGTTTTACTGATTAATCGGCACCGATACTTGATTCCTGGAACAATCGGTTATTGGCAGAAATCCATGCCGATAGTTTTTGTGGGTTAATTCACAGTTTAGCGCGTATGACACTCGCGGTGATTTCAGCATCTGTTCATCTCTCTGAATGAGGATGAAAACACATGAAGAACATCTCCACAACTGCTCTGAGAGTCACTTCATGAGCATCTGACGACTAGCATCATATCACATGCACAGAACTGTAAAGGTATTCACTGTAACCCGTCAAAATAAAAGTCCGGGTTTGAACTTTATTGTTCAGAAGAATGTACATCATCTACTACTACTGAAATGAAACAATCATTATTTTTTTAAGGATTAATAACAAAACCATCATTAGGCTTCTTTAAGAGAAAAAATAAAATGGATTAAGTTGTGTTGTGTTAAAATAATCAGGCATGCTAAAACACAGAATTTGGTAACAAAAAAAATATGGTGAGAAAAAATAAAATATTTCACAGGGCCCTAATCATTTAATTTTTGTTAAACTTTTATTTAATTGATGTGAAAATGTAAACGTTTCATGATCCAATGAATTAGATTTGCTTTATGATTAATAAACTTCAATTTAACTATTAAAAAGGAGAGGAGAAAAATTCAAATGGAAAAAACTGAATTTGGAAAAAAATAAAATGGATTTTATGAAAACATTAAACTGATTTCATAGGGCCCTATAAGAGTGTGGAAATGTCTACATTTACTATTACTATTATTACTACTTTTATTATTAATACTACTACTACTAGTATGGTTCTGTCACTTTGTTTTATGTTTGTTTCTTGTGTCTAGTGTCAGCACATGGCCTAGTTAGTTGTTTTCTCGGACATGTGCTCCTTTAGCCCCTCCACCTTGTTTCCTCTTTACCACACCCTCTTGTTACCCTAGTTGGTCTAATTGTGCTCACCTGTCCCTCTTTCATTTTCCTCCCTATTTATAGTGCACCTTACCCTTTTGTGTTTGGTGGTCCGTGGTCATTCTCACCCCCTCTGTCTGTGGCTCAATATGTGTCCGTGTCTCCCTGTCTGGTTGGTCTTGTGCCCTTGTTTCGTCTAGTCCTTTATTTGAAAGTTTTAGTGATTTTGTGTTTTATCATTTTTTAGAAAAATGTTTTTATTAACCTTTGTTTACATTATTTACTTTTTATGATTCTATTTAGCTTTAATTTATTTACTTTCTTCAGTTTTAGTAACTTTATTCCTTTACCTCTAACTTATTTAAGTTCATTGCCGTGGTAAACATTTTAAATTTTCAGTGTTTATTTTATTTTAAGCTTGCCATCAAACTATTTAATTTTAATGTTCATTTATTTATTATTAGTTTTTTATAATAACACTTTCAGTTAACGATAATCAGAGTTATTGAGGTACCATTATAGTTTTTATCAAAACTTCAAATCAGTTTTTATATTTATGTTTTCATGTTAATTTGAGTAGTATATTTTATATATATTTATTGTATAGTTTATTGTATTTCCAGTAACAACACGCTCTTAGACGTAATTCAGTGAATGTATTGGAGGTTCTGAGGTATTTATATTTGGAGGTCAGGAGGCTTATCTGAAAGCTAATCTGAGTGTTAGCAGGATGATAATAGCAGGATCAGATTAATAACAGGATTGGAGCGTGTTTGGTGTGTAATAACAGAAGGTATTCACCATCTCCACCACCTCCACGTAGGCATCGATGCGCAGGTGATACAGGAACGTGGCCAGATCCTTCTTCATCTGGATGGAGTTGTCTTCCATCTGAGCCACGGTGAAGATCCTCATGGAGCACTTCCTCCACACCTGGGACAAGCACAGAGGGTTAGCGCTAGTGTTAGCGGGTCAGAGAGACACACACACACACACACACCTTGTGCTGGCGCAGCAGGAAGGGCAGCAGCATCAGCATCCCTCCGTCGTGGACGATCCACCACACGTCGATGAAGCCTTCAGTGCACGGCTCAGAGTTACTGGGGAACAGAGAGATGTTCTTGGGCACCAGAAGAGCCAGATGAGCCGTGGTGGTGACCCGTACCGTGTCTGAGACAACACACACACACAGAACATCATCAGAACACACACATCACACACACACACACACACACACACACACACACACACTACACACAGAACATCATCAGAACATTAACTACCACTACACTACACTGGAGCTGGATCATTACCTGCATCTAACACTTTAAAAACATTAGTTACTTAACATACAATACATGGCAGGAAATTAAATGTAAATGTAAAATCAAGCTTTTTTTGGCTACTTCTAATTACGATTTATTTTAACTTCACTGCAAACAATAGTTAGTTCAGGAATACCAAAAATGTTACAAAATAAAAACGAATTCTAATAACGCTCAAGTCATTATATTCATGCATATTAAGTGATTACGCATTGGTTTGAATGGTCACAATTGTGCACATCTATAAGAAGTAAAGTGATTATCGGTCCATCTTCAGTGTCTTGAATGACTGTCTTGTGTTTGTGTGTTAATTTTGGAGCTTGTTGATCTAAATCCCCATGCAGTGGTATTATAAACTCAAGCGGTTTGTGTGTGACTCACTGATGAAGGTCTTCCAGCTCTGAGGGTCTTCGCTCTGTCTCCAGGCGTCCGGCCAGCCCATGACCACAGTGTTGTGCCGCATGCCGCCCAAACCGCTGGACTGGATCATGTGACTGATGCCCTCGCGCGGCTTCTGTGTCACGATGCACTGGACGAAGCCCTTCACGCGCTCCTTCTCCATCAGATGCTTGAGCGTCTGACACACACACACACACAGAGAGAGAGAGAAACGTGTCTGGTGGCGCTCAGGTCACATGATCTGCACTGAACCAGTGATAAACACCTGCTCGGCGGCCAGAGCCTCGCCGTAGGTCTGCAGGAAGTTCCCCGGGATGACGGTCCCCACGATGGTCAGACCCTTCCCTGCTTTGAGCTGAGAGGCGAAGGTCAGCAGACGTGGATGTTTGACGTGAGCGTCTTCATCCAGCTTCAGCAACACCAGCAGCTGAGGCCTGAGTAACAAGACTTTACATTTATTTGATCACACAAACAAATACTTCTGATAATTATATCAAATTACTAATCCTGACTGAAATAAGCATAAAACAGTTTTCAATATTAAAATAAAAAATTTGATTGCATAATTTATAATACATTGGCCCTCCAATATATATTTTATAAATGACCATTAATAAAAATATTTAAATTATAATAGAAATACTTAAGAAGCACAAATAATAGCTCTATGAAATTATTACCATCTTTTTAGTACTAAAATAAGCATAAAACATAAGCATTAAGCATGAAAAGCATTATATGTAATGATTTATAACATAGTTCCTCTAATGTATATTTCAGCACCGACCATGAGAAATATTTATAAAAAAAATATTGTTGTTGTAAATTTTGTAAAAATTATGTGAAAATCAATCATTAAATTGAATTATTTCTGAAACAAGCATTAAAATACAGCGTACATGTATAGTGTGAGATAACACAGTGGTTTAATGTGTGAGTGTGTATGTATGTATGAGAGTGTGTGTGTGTGTGTGTGTGTGTGTGTGTACCTCCAGTTCTTGGTGTGCGGTGGACCTTCCTCCAGCCGGAGCAGAGCGAACCGAGCCGCACTGAGAGACAGACCTCTGATCCCATCACCCCACTCCTTCTCCGCCCTGAACACACACACATGATTAATACTCAAACACACACACACACACACAATTAATACTCACACACAATTAATACACACACACACACGATTAATACTCACACACACATACACATACATGATTAATACTAACACACGATTAATACTCACACACACATACACGATTAATACTCACACACACGATTAATACACACACGATTAATACTCAAACACACATACACACGATTAATGCTCACACACACACACACACAGACACGATTAATACTCACACATATACATGATTAATACTCACACACAATTAATACACACACACACACACACACACACACGATTAATACTCACACACACATACACATACATGATTAATACTAACACACGATTAATACTCACACACACATACACGATTAATACTCACACACACGATTAATACACACACGATTAATACTCAAACACACATACACACGATTAATGCTCACACACACACACACACAGACACGATTAATACTCACACATATACATGATTAATACTCACACACAATTAATACACACACACACACACACACACACGATTAATACTCACACACACATACACATACATGATTAATACTAACACACGATTAATACTCACACACACATACACGATTAATACTCACACACACGATTAATACACACACGATTAATACTCAAACACACATACACACGATTAATGCTCACACACACACACACACACAGACACGATTAATACTCACACATATACATGATTAATACTCACACACACATACACGATTAATACTCACACACACATATACACAATACTCACACACGATTAATACTCACACACATACATGATTAATACTCACACACACATATACACAATACTAGAGCCCGACCGATATGGTTTTTTGGGGGCCGATGCCGATGCCGATATTAACTCGAAAAGAGCCGATTTATAAGCCGATATTTTGATTTTGAAAATAAACTGGATATTAGACCCATTTCCTATATACTGCACTTACACAACATTCAATAGCAAAATATCTGCCTGTTCTATGTATGTGGGCTGTATAAACCATTTTCCAGAAGAGATTATGTAAAAAAAAAAAAAAAGCCTTAGATTATAGTCTCAATGACTAAACAATTGCACATCAAAAGTATATATTTTTTAATGATAAAAAAAACAGCCTGATTTTAAACATTTAACACTTTTACTTTCTTCCAGTTGAAGCTGGTTTTAACAGTCTGTGTGTGTTCTGTAAATAAATTATAATACTAAAGTTAAAGTATTTGCAGAAGTAGTCCCACACTTTGCTGCTACAGCATGCCCTTTTTCAGCCATCTGTAGGGCAGAAAGAGACAGAGAAAGAATAAGCATGTGTATTAATAATATCACCATGTATCATTACTCATGTCATCATTAGAATTAGAATTATAATAAACAGGGATCTCCTACATAGGCAAAAATGAGAAATATATATATATTTTATTTGTCAACCAATAGGTATTACCAATTACCTACTTCTATTTAACAATATTACAACATTTTCCTGTTATGTCTTTAAAGCTGCTTTGAAACAATCTGTAAAAAATAAAAATAAATAAAATAAAAAAAGCGCTTGTTCAGCTCACATTTATTTACATGTCCTATCTGGTTAATCATTTCTGACGCATCTAGTCGAAGTTGAATGGTTAACGTTAGTGTCATGAACACACCGCTGTCAATTTTGAGAAGAACCACCTTCCATCAAGTTAATAGCAAGCATTTAAGGGGCCTGCTAAAAAGGAAGCTACATTAGCGTTAGAATAACATAAGGCTGTAAATATCGAATATTTTAGTAATCGAGTCTATGATAGGCTTTTTTACATTCTGCTGAACAACAGTCTTTAACTGGACTTTTATTTTGACGGGTTGGCGTACATTTACAGTTCTGTGTATGTGATGCTGCTTTTACTTAAATCAAACGGTCAAATGCTCATGAAGTGACTGTCAGAGCAGTTCTGGAGATGTTGTTCATGTGTTCACGTGATTATTTAGTGAGACAGCAGACGCTGAATTCACCGCGAGCTTATGCGCTTACGTGTGTTTAATGAATGAAGAGGCGCTTCTGCGCCATTCATTAACAGAGACACGCAGAACATGCAGGATTCATATTTAAAAAGACTATTCCGGCTTAATACTTACAGATATTCGTCCATATCGTGATTTGATGTAAGTGCAATGACCTATTTTTAATGAATTCATTCAATAACATAACAGCTGTTGTTTTTTCGAGGCACGCTGAACATAACTTCTAGTCATTGCCCCCCTGCCACAGTTACCCGGTCATTATGTGGGAAACACTGCAGATATATTTAGAATAAGTTAAACGATAACGTTATAGTTTGACCTCTTATTAACGTTCGCACTCTTCCACTGATAAACATGGTATTAGCTCTGTGGCTAATCTAATATAGCAATGCATTAAGCGGCTGTAAGTGATGTTACAGAATATTTATAAGTGATAATGATAGGACCGTTAGCTAGAACTACCACATCATTGTATATACAGTGTATGAACTAAATCATTTCACATGAAGAACGACAGACTCACCGTCAAAACAGAAAAAAAAATCTCCGTGGCTGGCTTGGCTGATCGCTTTCTTCGCTAGTGGATTTTTGGCGCTGTTGTCAACTCTGGAGCTGCAGAGCTCCCTCTGGTGGGTAAACTATGCAACACTCATAACATGAGTAAAGCATGAGACTGTTTCTCATCATTCATCGGCCGTTATAAACGCCGATGCCGATTTAAATGCAATAAGCTCATATCGGCCGATAATATCGGCCGGCCGATATATCGGTCGGGCTCTACACAATACTCACACACGATTAATACTCACACACACATAATACACACACGCACACACAATTAATATTCAGACACACATACATTATTAATACTCACACACACATACACAATACTCACACACAATTAATACTCACACACAATTAATACTCACAAACACATAAATGATTAATACTCACACATACACAATACTCACACACAATTAATACTCACACACACATATACACAATACTCACACACGATTAATACTCACGCACATACACGATTAATACTTACACACATACATACATTATTGATACTCAAACACATACACAATCAATACTTACACATACACGATTAATACTCTCAAATACACAATACTCACACACACATACACGATTAATACTCACACACGATTAATACTCACACACATGCATACATTTTTAATACTCAAACACACATACACAATTAATACTCACACACGATTAATACTCACACACACATATACACAATACTCACACACAATTAATACTCACGCACATACACGATTAATACTTACACACATACATACATTATTAATACTCAAACACATACACAATTAATACTCACACACACATATACACAATTAATACTCACACACACATACACGATTAATACTCTCAAATACACAATACTCACACACACATGATTAATACTCACACACACACATATAAACAATACTCACACACAATTAATACTCTCACACACACACACACACACAGACAGGGCACCAGTTTCCATGGTGACATACCCGTGGTACTCGATGTACTTGTAGATCATGCCGGCGATCACCATGGCAACAATGGCATAGTACCACGAGGAAATGAACATGAGAGCCAGACAGATTATCATGCCTAGAAACGACAGCGTCCTGACGACCACAGTAAACAACATCATCAGACAGGAAAACACCCGCAGAGTGTGTGTGTGTGTGAGAGAGAGAGAGAGTGTGTGTGTGTGAGCGAGTGTGTCTGTAAGTGTGTAAGTGTGTGTGTTACCAGTGGTAGTAGGAGAAGCGTGGTCTCCAGTTGGGCGTCCTGAGCAGCGTCTGCAGAGCACAGGCCAGATTCACAAACAGGTAACACATCAGGAAGAACCTGCGGACGGATAACATCATCACACCACACTCCAGCATTAGAGCACACTGACATTACAGCCTTCATGAACATCAGTTCAGAGTTTAAAATGTCTCACATGGAGAGAATGGGAGCGACGAGGTCCAGTGAAGCGATGAGGATCCCCAGCTCCGCCAGAACTGCAGTAAGGAGAAGAGCCCATGTCGGCTCCCCGTTAGCCTTACCGTGACCGAACACCTGCAGACACACGGCAGACACCACCATCTGAACACTGGAGCTGACACATGATGCGTTCCTTCACATCAAACTCTAGTTTCAGCAGCACATGACCTCCAATTATATTAGTCTGATTTTAACTACTTGTTTGGTTAAGTAAGAATCTCAAAATGGATTCATGTAGAGCTGAATAACTATATGCATTTATATTCCAATTCTTAGAAGCTGTCAATGATTTATTTGGCTGAATATTGAAGATGTCAATGTTTCATGTGTATTTATTGTGTCTATAGCTCTCTTTCTGTAACTGTGGAACTGAAAATGAAAGTAAAAAAGGTAAGCATGTCTCTGTGATTTGTGGGGGACGTCGTGGCCTAGTGGTTAGCAGCTGAAGCGGGTGGTTTGGTGAGTGTGAGCGCATCTGACCCGCAGGAAGGGGATGATGTTGTCTTTAGCGATGGCCTGCAGCAGGCGAGGAGCTCCGGTCAGTGATTGGAGGCCGGCGCCACACGTGGAGAAAAACGAGCCAATCACGATCACCCAGGGGGAGGGCCACGAGAGCGTCCCGACCACTAGATTCCCCTTCACCGAGTCTCCGAACCTGAAACACAGCCAGAGCCTCAGAAACAGCACACCAGTGTATCTGAAGAGAAGAGCAGTGACGCAGACTCACTTGTCTCGGAGAACGACGCCCTCCACACAGGATCCAAACAGCAGCACGCAGCTCAGATCTGAGCCACACGTTCAGGAAACACACTCTGAGCATCAACTCATTCCAGCGGCTCTCACACTCACATTAACACAGAACTGATCAGTGACGGTGTGAAAGTTCATTTAATTATACAAAATGTAAAGACGTTTGCTTTTGTGCTTCTTTCATTAATAGCTTTGGATAAAGGCATCTTCATGCATGTATGTAAAATATAAATATACAACTAAAATAATGATAAAATATAAAAAAATACTATTACAAATTATTTGAATATTTAAAATTATACAAATGTAGAATAATAATGATTAAATTATCATATAAATCAATAATGAAAAGATCAAAACAATCAAAATAAAAATGTTACATACATGAATGTGTTGATAAACAAGTGAAAATTAACTTCCAGTATTAGATGTGTGTGGCTTTGTGTAAGTGTGTGTCTCTGTGTGTGTGTGTGTGTGTGTGTGTGTCTCTGTGTGTGTGTGTGTGTGTGTGTGTCTCTCTCTGTGTGTGTGTGTGTGTTTGTGTGTGTCTCTCTGTGTGTGTGTGTGTGTGTGTGTGTTTGTGTGTGTCTCTCTGTGTGTGTGTGTGTGTGTATGTCTGTGTGTCTGTGTCTCTTTCTGTGTCTCTGTGTGTGTGTCTCTCTCTGTGTGTGTTTGTGTGTGTCTCTCTGTGTGTGTGTGTGTGTGTATGTCTGTGCGTCTGTGTCTCTCTCTGTGTCTCTCTCTGTGTCTCTGTGTGTGTGTGTGTGTGTGTGTGTTTGTGTGTGTCTCTCTGTGTGTGTGTGTGTGTGTGTATGTCTGTGTGTCTGTCTCTCTCTCTGTGTCTCTGTGTGTGTGTCTTTGTGTGTGTGTGTGTGTGTGTGTATGTCTGTGTCTCTCTCTGTGTCTCTGTGTCTCTGTGTCTCTCTCTGTGTGTGTGTATCTGTGTGTGTGTTTGTGTGTGTCTCTCTCTGTGTGTGTGTGTGTGTCTCTCTCTCTGTGTCTCTGTGTGTGTGTGTGTGTCTATCTCTCTGTGTGTGTGTGTGTGTGTGTGTGTCTATCTCTCTGTGTGTGTGTGTGTATGTGGTAGCGTCAGGATACAGACGAGGGAGGTGGTGAGGATGGCCAGGATGGTGCCGATGGGGATGGAGCGCTGGGCGTCCTTCAGATCTCCAGAGCGGTTGGATCCCGCCATGATTCCTGACACACAGAGCAGAACGAGTGATTCTGTGTCACATGACCTCAGAAGATGGCAGAGCTACACTCTCTCATTTGAGATGTATCATATAAAGCTAGTAAGATCCTTCATGACTGCTGTCAACGAGAGGGTCTCCTCATTACCGGTGACGGAGGGGAAGAAGATCCCGATCAGCAGCGTGAAGGAGGTGGTGATGTCAGCGAACACATAAGGGAAGTGATTGGACACGGCGTCTCTGTGGGCGGAGTGATGCGAGCCGCGCTCCAGGACGTCTCCTTTAGCCGAGTACGAGCTCCAGATGTTGTCTACACACACACATACACACACACGTTAGGTGTGACCGTGAGCGGCGTCTCTGCTCCTCCACACGAGCGTCTCACCTGCGATCACGCCGCTGGAGAGCCCCGGGATGCCCTGGATCTGCGTCACGTTGTTGTGCAGGAAGTAGTCGTCGCACACGGCGCTGAGCTCGGAGCTGTTGCAGAAGTGCCTCCACAGGTCTGAGGTTGTCTCCGGAGCGAGAGGAGTGTCTGTGCTGTTGAAGCTCTCGCTAGCGTTAGCAGCCTCCAGCGGCGGAGGCACTAGCAGCGTCTTCACACAGAGACCGTCCTTCAGCTCGTGCTGAGACAGACTCCTGTTTCCCAGCATGCACACGCTGCACACACCAGCTCACACTCAGAGTCTGACTCTTATTATTACTTATTATTATTACTCTTATTTATTTTTGAATGGGAGTGCAGATGACATGAGAGACTCACGGGAAGGAGGGCGGGCTGAAGGCGGACACCAGCGCTCCGGTGTAGATGGACAGGATGGACACGATCACACAGGCCAGGAACACCGACGCCAGCTTGTTGACGTATTTGACTCCCACGAACACCAGCAGACACATGAGCAGCAGGAACAGGGAGCCGTAGAGGCGCATGTTGTTCAGCATGGCCCCCGCCTCGCCGTCAGGACCGTCCGAGACGAAGATGGCCGCGCTCGGAGCGATGTACATCTGTGAAGCACAGGACGGCGGATCAGAGACTGTGAGACAGAGGTATACTGCTGTTAGAGGAGAAGATCTGCGCACCAGCAGGATCTCGATGGCCCCCAGGATGTACATGGAGCCGGCGAAGGTGGTGCCCAGATAGAAACAGGAGCCCACGGCCCCCCCGAACTCAGGCCCCAGAGATCGAGAGATCATGAAGTACGAGCCGCCCGCTGGAGGAGCGACACACGGCTCAGTTAGTCACTATGTTAACTCTACAACAGCAGAGACACACTCACACACACACACACACACTCATCAGTCTACAGCGTTCGTCTCTTCACACACTTCTGAACTCAGCTGAACAGAAGAGAAAGTTCACCTGGCACGACTCCATTAGTAGCGATGGCACTCATAGATATCGCAGTCAGCAGCGTCTGTGTGAGAGAGACTCAGTTAACACACACAGACCTGATCCTGACTGTGTGTGTGTGTGTGTGAGAGACTCACGCAGCAGCAGCAGATGAAGACGATACACAGCGCCTGCAGGACTCCGGCCGTCCCCACGACCCACGTCAGTCTGAGGAACAGAATCACCCCGAAGATGTTCTGCAGGCACGGCAGATACACGCCCATGAAGGTGCCCATCTGAGGAGACTGAACACAGGGCATCATGGGAACAACACTCAGTCAGTCAGATGCAGATGCATGTGTGTGTGTGTGTGTGTGTGTGTGTGTGTGTACCTTGCTGCTCTTGCGCTTCTCTCCGATGCTCTCGGCCTCCTCGTGCTCTTTAGCTCCCTGCATGAGGTTTGTGTAGTTCGCCAGACGATTGAGCAGAGACGACACTTTGGGACGAGTGTCCATCTCCTCCTGCACACACACACACACACACACACACACACACACACACGTCAGATGACAGGAATATAACGTACATTCATCAAAGAGAGGGAGCAAATGGGTCAAAATAATAGACAGATGATGAAAAGAAACGTTCAGGTTCACTCCAAAGTCTAAAAAGCTTTGCATGGAGAAAATCAATTAAATTCTGTATATTCATTAAAGTTTAACAGTAGATATTAGTGCTGTCAAAATTAGCACGCTAACACACGTTAGCAGTTTAATGCAATTATCGCGGGGCGGGGCTTAGTTTGGCCATGCCCCTCACGACTGCTGCTTCTGATTCAGTGTCTGATAACTTTAATAATCTCTGTATATTTCCTGCTCGCTGTAGCTCAATATGACATGTATTATAATGGGGTTATGAGAAGATGGTCTTAAATTAGAAGATATTTTCGAAAGTGTAGGAGCCACACTCATATCTTTATATATATATATACATAGTATCTTATATAATTGTCCTCATGCTCAGTGTTTCCGCCGTGAGCATGGAGCGTTGTTTGTTTAATGCTGCAGTTCAAGTTTTGTCTGAATAAAGTTGAGTTATTGTCTGGAGTCTCAACAAGTCTTTCCAGATCACCTCATGCTGCATCAGCACCTCCCACAGTGGACCAGAAACATGAAGCCTGTTTTATCACTGATTGTAAAATATAAACATAAATCTTGATTGTTTTACACACACACACACACACTGATTCGACCAACAAAGATGAGAGGTGATACTGAAAGCACAAACCTCAAACAGAGCCAGATTCCTGTCGTAGAAATCATCGTCATCAATGGCGTGAGAGTTATTGATGTAAGCACTGGACAGCTTCACACCGCCGTCACCTGACACACACACACACACACACACACACACACAGCCGTTATTAATGTTTCTTAAGTTTACAGTAGGAGTGCTTGAGAAACCTGTTGGGAAACAATCATTGTACTTGTTCATTTAGTGCTGCTACTGAAACAGCAACAAGATAAAACACATCAGTCGAGTAACTGAACCGGATGATGTGAAAGTTCAGAGACGGATCACATGACCCTGAGTCACCATCAGCAAACACTCTCACTTCCCCATCACACACACACACACACAGGCGTAATGCTCTTTATACTGTACAAATGGTATTTTCTATCGCCCTACACACTAAACCTCCCTCACAGAAAACTCTAAGCATTTTTTATTTTCAAACAAACTCCAGTTAGTGTGTTTTTCAAGCACACACACACACACACACACAGCGTTCACTTCCTGTCACACTCAAACAGAACAACACACCCTCTGCAAACATTAGGCCTCTTTTATTTCTTCCCAAAATCTGTATCTGTATTAGATTTTTCATGATTCTGTTTTAATGGTTTAATTAAATTGAATCATCAAAATTCAATCAAAAGCATCTCTAATTAACTGAATTCATTAATCCAAATAAAAACAACTTATTTATTTTTGACAAATAAAGGACACTACGACTATGAGCAGAATATTCGATTATACGTTCAGTGGGTTGACATTAGATTTTCACTTTGGAGATTCAAATCTTTTAGTTTTTCCTCTTTTTGTAACACCTGGCATCCCATCACATCAAGAGTTTTCCGACAAAGTAAATATTCTCCATATCTCTGTTTATAACACACAACCAGGGCAGCGAGTGACACATCTGTATTAGATTTATATCTGTATTTGTATTCAGAAGAGAGAAGAATATGCTCAGCCTTTCTCTCCGAAGCTTCGAGTGTTGATTACTACCGAAGCGTCGACGCTCAATAAACGGTGCTCGGACCACCCCAAAACATCACCACAGAGACAGACCGTGCAGGAATTTGCATGAGCTCGCACACACACACACACACACACACACACACACACACACACCTGTCGCTGTGTTATTCACTGAGGCGTGTCATCCACATGTGAAGCTCTTAAAGCAACATAATGAGTAGTAAGTGTGTGTGATTGTGCCAAACAAGCGTGTGTGTGTGTGTGTGTGTGTGTGTGTGTGTGTGTGTGTGTGTGTGTGTGTGTGTGTGTGGGAGCGTCGCAGCTAAACTCACATGACAGTCAGAATTACATAATTTCTCTGAAACCAACTTCCTGTTTCATAATGATGATGTTGCACATTGTGAGTCACACCCTCTTTAGGGCACACTGCGCAGGATGGACCTCTACTACACTTCACTGATACGATCATTGGTTTGAAGGAAAGTAGTCAAAAGATTATCACGTAAAACCTAAAGACGTGTGTGCTCAAAAAATAAAAGTTCTTTCCTAAATGAGTTTAAGTTGAATTAAATGGTAGATAAAGCTTACTGTGTAAGTCAAATGGCAATAATAATAATAATAATATAATATAAAAGCCATAAGCTGTGGTTAACAGTGATGTATATGAGCTGAGGGCGTTGTTAGGTTCACGCCGTGACTAAAACCCCCTCATCTCTTATATATTCACTGTAAACCACGGCTTCACAGGGATTATTGTGTTTATTAAACGGTTATTCCATATACGTGGTAAGGTTTCACAAAATAAAAGAGAGCAGAGAAAGTGTAATGCTGTGTTCACACCAAACGCGAATAGGGCGTCTGGCGCGAATGATTTCAATGTTAAGTCAATGCAAAGGCGCGTTTACGCGCGTCTGGAGGTCTCGCGGCGCGAATGGGGCGTTAAGCGCGGCGCGGAAGACGCGAATTCGCCTCATTCGCGCGTCTAGTTCGCGCGAATGACGCGAATTGACGCGCGAATAGGGCGTTTCGCGCGAAACGCGCGTTAAGCGCGAAGGTGCTTTTTGTGCATTTAGCGTTTGACGCGAATTCGCGTCTGCCGCCCGAGTTGAAAAATTTCAACTTTGGCGTCAATTCGCGCCGCGTTAACCAATCAGGAGCCTGCTAGGAGTCACTCATTCAACAGTATGTTCCTGCAGTCTCCGGTTGTGCAGGAATACCCTTCTCCACTCATTCAACAAGGAGGAACGACAGATGTTGTCAGTGAGCAGTCAACCGGAGCTATATGACAAAAGTACATATTTCTATAGAGACAGGAATAAAAAGGACATATATGTATATAAAAACATATTAATAAATAAATTGAATAAAAGCCAATTGATAAGAAACGTTTCATTTTACCCCAAACGAATTATATTTTATCTTGAACCACTAAAGAGACATCAGAGCCAGCGGCAAATGTCAGAAGGTCTAGCCGAGCCGAGGCTGCTCTCGGCGGATACATGATGACGGAGCTCCCGCTGGTCGCATGGAGCTCATCTCCGAGATCGGCGAAACACATTTTTTTAAATAGACGCTGTCATTATAAATAAACCACATATCTGAGTTTAAAACAACTACATTCTCGCCTGAAATACTTTTAAAACTACATTTCATGACACAGTAACAGTAATATTTTGAAAATTATCCGAATAAAAATGGCGGTTGAAAGTGCTGCATGAACTCAGCTGGCAGAAGCCCCCCCATGACGCGAATTCGCGTCTGTTGTGAAGTTAAGTCCACGCGCGAATGAAGCGAATTACTCGCGCGAATGAAGCGAATGATCTCAAAATGGTCAAGCGGCAAACTAGACGCGGTAGACGCGAATTTGACGCTCTATTCGCGTTTGGTGTGAACACAGCATAAAGATGTTAATAACAACAGTATTCTTCACCAAACAATGTATCTCCTCAGAAACGGTTGTGGTTACAACAGAGTAGTTGCCAAGCAACACACAGCAGTAAACAAAGGTGTTTGTTACATTGTAATCTACAACAGCTTTGAACGTGGCTCAGCCAATCAGAGTTAAGGACTGAACCATACACTTCATATACTCTATTATATTATATTACATTACTAATAATACATTAGAGATAAATCCTAATAATAAATTTGTGATGTTCATTAATCATCAAGTAGAAAGAGCAAGAGTCTCACGAGTGCAGATGGTTTCATTCACAGCGTTTGAAGTTTAACTCTACAGATGTGTAGCGCTCTCTAAATTAATCATTTCAAAATATTCATGTTAGATATGAAATCATTACATTCTTGCTTTATACTGAGATCAGTGCTAACTAAAACTTAAACTATTTAAAACAGTTGTTCTTATTTTAAAGTTGAAATAAAATATAAACATTAGATGAAAAACTTTAAGTGAAGAACTAAAACAAATTAGGAACATTACCTTGGCAAATTATAGACATGAAATAAGCCAAAGTGATAAAATTACTCTGCAATAAAGCTAATATTTAAAGTGAAAAGCTTTCAAAACATTAATAAATACTATAACTATAATTATTTTAATCACACCGCAAAAAAAACTGCTGCCGTTATCTTCATGAGTTATTTCTCATGAAATATTTTCTTTTTTTGTAAAAAAAATTTTTATATATATAAATGAATGTATTTGAGCTGATTCAGTGATATTTAATAATATTTTTGACTTGAATAGCTGCTTGGATTGAGTTGGGGAGGTCATTCATCCAGGAGGAACATTTAATTTAAAAGTACTTAAAAGTGACTTTGTGCTTCTTTGGGATGAACAATCAAGCGACGATCACTTGCGTGTATTCTTTTTGGCTCATTAAAAATTAATTTTGCTGCCGCGTTCTGGATTAATTGTAAAGGTTTGATAGAAACTGGCTGGAAGACCTGCCAAGAGAGCATTGCAATAGTCCAGCCTGGACAGAACAAGAGCTTGAACAAGGAGTTGTGCAGCATGTTCAGAAAGAAAGGGCTTGATCTTCTTGATGTTGAATAAAGCAAATCTGCAGGATCTGACTGTTTTAGAAATATGGTCTGGTTGGCAAGGTTCATTTGAAGGTGATGGTCCATCATCCAGGAAGAAATGTCTGTTAGACAAGCTGAGATGTGAATAGCTACCGTCGGATCATCAGGATGGAATGAGAGGTAGAGTTGAGTGTCATCAGCATAGCAGTGGTATGAAAAGCCATGTTTCTAAATGACAGAACCTAATGATGCCATGTAGACAGAGAAGAGAAGTGGTCCAAGAACTGAGCCCTGAGGCACCCCAGTAGTTAGATGTTGAGACTTGGACACCTCACCTCTCCAAGATACTTTGAAGGATTTAAGTTTTAAGTATAAATATTTGTTCCCAAATGGAAGACCTCTTAAATTATCTTTAAGATGTGTTTTACAGTTTAAGATACAGTTTTTATGACCTGTTTGATCAAATTGAATTGAAGAGGATTTAAGGAGCAGCAGGAGCCATGGAAGAAAATCTCAGATGTTCGCTTGTGTAAAGACCCAATAATAGTCACTAATCATATTCATAAACATTTAATTTACTATATAACGTCACGTAATTTGCCAAATTTTAGATAAATCAAAAGGAGGTCAGCACGTGAACATAATCTCTAGAACTGCTCTGAGAGTCACTTCATGAACATTTTACTGTTTGAGTAAAACTATCGTCAAATATAAGAATACAAAAAAAGCAACCCGTCAAAATAAAAGTCCGGTTTAACTTGAAGAAACCATGACAGAAATATTATTAATGTAATGATAAATAATACAATTATTATTAATACATTATCTTTAAAGGAATATTTACTGTAATATATATAGCAGAAAAATGCAAGTACACGACATAATTATTTTTCTATGGGGAAAAAAATATATATATACATATATATTATTAAAATCAATTAGAGATGCTTTTGATTCTTCGTATTTCCTGAATCCATTCAAATGGAATCCTTAAAAAAAAACATATTTCATAGGGCCTTTAAACTATTAAACTTTTAATAAATTGTGGTTTAATATTGTACGTTTCATGATTTAAAAATTATTAGGACATCATATCCAGTGAAACACTGAACTCTTCATCCTCACAGTCATCTATCATCCCTGTAGAGAGAGAGAGAGAGAGACATAGAGAAGACTGAGAGTGAGAGAGAGAGCGGGCGAGTCTCACCGTGCTCCAGGTGACTGCGCTCCGGTGTGTCGGCCCCTGCGGAGGTGGTGACTCCTGCGGACGTCTCGCTGCGGTTCACGCTCTCCCTGGAGCCAAAGCGGACTCTGCTGGAGCGAGAGCTGATGTCTGGAGACGTGTCCGGCAGGTCCTCAGCTCGGGTCGGTGTGACGGTGAAGCGCACGGACGAGGCCATGGCTTCCCGCGGCTGCGGCGGCTCCGACAGGGTGACGGCTCCGGGGTCCTGCGGCGGAGACGGGTGGAGCGACTCAGCTCACGGTGCACGGAGGAGAGCACACGGCCCGATGCATCGCCACGAGACTGTGTGTGTGTGTGTGTGATCTACTACCCCTCTGTGTGTGTGTGTGTGTGATCTACGACCCCTCTGTGCTCACCGGACGAGAGATGGTTTAATCTGGACAGCACATGCAGTGGTGATGGTGTGCATTCAGTGCTAATATCTCCTGAAAACAGCTGATTTGAGCTCAGAACTGCTCGTGTGGCTTTAATCTGGTTTCTGACGCGTCAGCAGAGAGTTTGGCACGCAATGAAAACCTCTGACGGCGAATGAAAAATGACCCTTCCTCTACTGGAGTGCAAAATAAATGAAGGCTGATTAATAGAGAACGCTGTCATGACAGACACAGTGATGTGACGGATAAACGTGTGTGTGTGTGAGAGGGAGAGAGTGACAGGGAAAGAGAAACAGAACAAACACACAGTCAGTATATAAAGCAGAATACTAAACTAAAGACAGGTTTAAAGTGGTTCAAACCGGTCACTGGGTGCTTCAGTCTGAGTCAGACTATATATGTTTATCTTACACATACAGGATCTCATTGACTATTTTACTTGCATCATTTCATATTTATATTATTTTATCTGTAAATAAAAATTCATTTGTTATTTATTTGCAAAAATATATTTTTTATCCATATTATTTACAGATAAAATGATGTATACATATGTGTGTGTTTTCTGCCAAGGAATAAAACAATTATGTAAACATATTTAGACACATTTCCATATATGTAACATTTATGTAGATACATATTCATAATATTTGTATATCTATTACATGTAGAAGCACGCGCGCGCGCACACACACACATCTATTATGGCCCTTGTGAGACAGTGTTTCTGGGCACCGCAGTGAGTCGTCACGGTGATCTCATCAGTGTATCACCGGAGCAGGTCTTTACGGTGTGACGCCTAGACTCTGCTCGTGCCGTCCCTGTAGTGCGCGAGTCAACACTGCAGTCTCTGTAGTGCGCGAGGTCACAAACCGGCCGTTAACGTTAGTTCCTGCGACACTTTCTTCGAGACACAGACGGCACCTGAGCGCCTCCATTAAGCCAATTATAATCAGATCACAGACACACACCGGACAGCGACTCGAATCGGCCAGACTATCACATATTTATCGCTATAAACGCTTTATATAACTAATAAACCGGGTTACCTCAGAAGACGCGCGCTTGAGATTCGAGCGCATAAACACACAAACCCGCATTAACGGTCACATCACGCGCTCCCGATCAACACGACCGGCTCGTGTCAGCGTGCAGACGCTCGCTTACCTCGGGACTACCGCCACGGGGCCGTAAAGACCGGCTTCCAGCTGGACAGAGGAAATACAGTCCGGTTATCGCTTTGGTTTCGGAGCTTCAAAATCAGCACGTTTGACTGACTACTAGCGTAAAGCGCGCTCCCGAGGCGCATGCTCTTTGGCGCCATGACGTAGGCACGCAGGATGCATCGCAGGGAAATGTAGTTCGCAGCATCATACTGTTATTACTAGCGTTTCATGTTTAATTAGTATTATTATTTAAATGGAATTGTTAACATTAAAAAAAGAAAATCATAAAAAAATTTGGAACACAAATATACAAATCACTAATTATATTTTATTCCATATGAAGATTAATTCACATGTAACTAAAATGAATGAACATTTAAAGAAAAGAGAATGTAAACAACAAAAAAGGCACACTTTTAGTAAAAAAATAAAATAAAAAAATCTTCACAATATTCAATAAAAAAAAAAAAAAGGTGAAGATGTCATGAAGTCCACTGATGGTGGTCTCGGAGCACTGAGGGTCAGTCCATTAGAGCACGGGTCGTGGCTGTTGTGTCAGCAGCAAGCCGAAGCGTTTCTTGATGGTCACTCTGTGTCTGGAGAACTTGTCGTCCGGTGAAAAGCGTGCCGGATGGGCCGAGCTGGTGGGCTGACCGCTTGGGTCCAGTTTCTGCGGAAGGACACACAGAAATTATTTATACTATCTTAAATTTCATATACCTGATAGCATACAATAAATAATACAAAGAGTATCATAGCATCATCAAGTGTTTTGAAAAAATGTACAGGAAAAAAAATATATTTTTTGTATTATGGCTCTAATATTATTAATTATTGCGTAAAGATCAATGGTAAATTACTGTGGTAATCATTCAGAATCATCTCAGCAAACACCGTACGTGCCCATCTGGTTATTTTGTGGAGAACCGAGTAAGAACATTCAGAGAACCATAAACTAACGCTCCGGGAACCAACTCAAGGGTTATATCAGCCGAAGCCCCATTTACACATTAACAAACATATTTTACACATCAGCTATCGCCAGAACACAGTTTTCTCAATGGAATGCGATGTTTAGGACACATGCTACATTAAGTGTGTATTCCGCTTTAAGAGCAAACACTCGGACTCACCTTCAGAGTATAAACCCTGTCTCCGCTCTCGCTCAGATAATACTGCAGGAACATGATGAACCCTCCACAGTCACGATCACACACTCGATCAAGTTATTTCTCCGAGATCACAGCTGAAAACAGGTTTATATTCAGAGCGGATTAAACCACACACGTGTGCGAACGACTCCAGAACAAACCGGAAGTGCGGGCCACCGCGGCGCAGAGGACGACGGGAAACTGAGTTTTTTTTAAAGGTCTGCCGCCTACTGTACGATTTTATAAAATAACAGTACTAATTCTTAATGTCAATAAATACTGTTACATATTAATAACACTATTTATTTATCATAGTATAAAATGTTTTGTAATATGAATTCGTTCATTGTTTTTTCTAAGTGTGTTTGTTTTTAAAAAAGTGTGCAGTTTAAATCTGTTTGAGCAGCGAGGATATGTGTGTAAATGTCTCTCTCCTCACTTTAGAAACGAAGCAGTTCTTCAGCCGTTCACTGTTTCCCAATCAGATTCTCTACAACTCTCTCGGTTCAGCTTTTGTGTCAGCTCCAGTCAACTTCATACTTCAGGTATATTCTGATAAATATAACAAAAAAAAAAAAAAAAAAATTGTATTCCGTTGGTTTCTCATTAAACTAGAAAAGTCAATTTAAACTTCAATGTCAGTTTTTTTTTTCATATATAAATATATATATATATATATATATATATATATATATATATATATATATATATATATATATATATATATATATATATATAACTCAAATGTAAAAAATTCTTGATATGATTCCTTGATATGTTTTGGGTTAATATTATTGACTGAGTATGTGCAAGAATTAAAGACTGAAATAAAACTAATATGATACCAATTGTAAACGAGCAACAGTACAACTAAAAATGTTTTTGTTTGTTTCAGAACACTTTCTGTGTTTAGATGGAGAACCTTCATCCGCTGTGTGGTGACCAGTCTGCACCTGAACAAGCGTTTTCTTCTCTTTCACACTCAAACATCCATCAAGAGTCCCCAGAGCGCTGGCAGACTCCTCCTGAAGCCGGCGAGGCAGTACTATC
The DNA here is from genome assembly GCF_003368295.1 of Carassius auratus. Taxonomy (NCBI): domain Eukaryota; kingdom Metazoa; phylum Chordata; class Actinopteri; order Cypriniformes; family Cyprinidae; genus Carassius; species Carassius auratus. The sequence continues at coordinate 11,497 of NW_020528307.1, read as the reverse complement.
ACATCTGAACCCAGAAGAGACAAACACAGAGTCTGGTGACGATCAGACTCCAGCTCTACTGGGTCTTCTGCCAGAAACATCTGCTGCTGCTCACAGGAAGCTGGGGGACACTTCTCAGACGTCTGCCGGCTCATCTCAGCTCCATCAAGGCTTTCAGCCAACATCTGAAGATCCCGGACCCTCGTTCTTCTCATCTCCAGCTCACGTCAATAACACCAGTCGTCCTCCAAACCGTCTTCATGTCCCTCCACCAGTCCATCAGCAGACCGCTTCTCCTTTAAATATCAAACCAGTAGCTCTTTTTACAGATATTAACCCTTCTTTTCACATACCTCGTGTCTATCCTCACATGATGCCTCATTTTAACCCTTCGTGGCCAGTTTTGGTGCCTCATATTGTCAGTAATGGTTCAGTGGCTCGTCCTGGTCCCTTCTGCGCCGTCTTCACTCCTCAGCCGTGTAGAGCAAGCCTCGCGGCTCTGGTGGCCTATGAAGACCCCTGCTGCTCCTCTCGAGTGTTTGGAGCACGTCTGAAGGTTTACTCTGCTCCCGCTCCACACCTGCAGACGATCCGGACGGATGGAGACGTTCAGGAGCGCTTCAGACACTGGCAGAGACTCCGGGAGACCACCAGACTCTTCTGCTCCAGGAGATCAGACGCAGACGCTCTGGCCTGCTTCTTCACGTGAGCACACACACACACACACACACACACACACACACACACGAGTCTGTGTGTATTCAGGTTTAAGTCCCCACCAGAATAGAAAAACAAGTACACAAACACACACACACACACATATATTGCAATGATCATACACTAAGATGATGAAAGTGTTGGCACTTAAAGGAAATATTATTTAACATTGTATTATTTCTTCTTTGTTACACTATTCGTTAGAATTTCATACATTTAGTATATTATAAAAACACACATTTACTTTTTAACATTTTGCTCATGATTCCTCCAATTCATTCTATTTCTACTGGTTTATTATTTACTCATATTTTTGATTAATTATATTTATTTTAGGATCTTATTAACATGCATTTTAAATAAATTTTCTAACACCCTTATTTTTTTTTAATCGTTCACTATGTTGTATTTATTTGATAATAAATGTTTATGTGTATGTATTAGTGCTGTCAAACGATTAATTGCAATCTAAAATAAATGTATTTTTTTACATGATATATGTAATTTAATTTAAATGTGCATACAATGTATATTAATGTATATATATAAATACGCACACATGCATGTATGTATATTTTTATATATTAAATAGATTTCTAAAAAATATTATTTGAAAATACATATGCATGTAAATATTTTCAGATATATACATGCATGTGTGCGTGTTTATATATGCAAAATAAATATATACAACATGCATAAATCATTAAAACTTATTTTGGATGCAATTAATAATTTAACTGCACTATTATTTAATAAAGGTATAAATGTGTATGCATGCATTGATTATTTGTAACATATTTCATTATTCAGGCTATTTTGTTTTTAAGTGTTTGCATATAATTCATTCATTTTATTTCTTGTTTGAGAAGATTTTTTCTGATTTGCTCAGATCAGTTTGGTGTTGTTCTCTTCCTCCCAGACGTGTGCTTCCCTCTCTCTCCGCTCTCCGTCCAGATCTGTCGTTCTCTGCCGCCGTGAACACAGCCCTGCAGGACTGGAACAACATCTCCGTCTCTGAACGCCAGACACACTACAACACTGCCAGGACGTGAGCTGAGAAACTAACACTGCACACTTCTGAAACCCAAATGAATTATTATACAGTAACCAAATTAATCTGATGCCATCTTAAATTGTAGAAATGGTGGATAAAGTGCAAATCTTCTGAATTTTGGGAGTTTATCTGGTATACTTCTGTAGGTTCACCGAGATGGAAAAACAGGACAAGAGCGCCGACAGAGATCCAACGGCTCCTCAAACAGACAAACACAAAGGTCAGTATTATTTGATTAAGATTAAGATTAACTTTTGCTCTTCAAACAAAGAGTCTCGTCACATGACCAGAGATCTGTCTGTCTTCAGGTCAACACCCGGAAGGGAAGAAAACAGAGAAAAGATCGAAAAAGGGCGTCCAGGAGCTCGCCGAGGGTGCGCTGGCCGAGTACTCACAGCTCATGGACGCTCTGGAGTCAAAGGTCAGCGATGGGTCAGAGGTCACAGCAGCTGAAGACGAGGATGTGTGCGCGCTGTTCATCAATCAGCTGCTCGGCGATACGACTGAGGTCTAATACAGTCTCATGAATGAATGGTGTGGCCCTGGAGTCCTGTTGTAAAGTGAGTTTCTCTCTTTCAGGCTGGTTTGGACATGGACTACATCAGCTCTCTGCTCTCCACAGAGGATTCCCAGGACACACTTCCCGGGATGAATCCCGAGCCAGTCGCTGGCTGCTCCGATTGGATCTCTGAAGATCAGATTGTGTCTCCGTCCGCCGTCCAGAAGGATTTCAGCACCTCGGACAGCACACATCACATGATGGAGAACGTATTAGTGCCATTTCAGGACAACACCAATGCGTTTCAAACATTAGCTCAACCTCTGCTAGCGAACCCCGAGGGCCTAAGTGCTCGAACGGATCCAAACGCTTCAGTCCAAGAAGCTCCTCATCCTGATCTTCACAACTTTGGTCCAGAAGTTGACGGAAACCAAAAAGACGAGACTTTGTCTGTTGCTGAACTTGATTACGCCACTCAACCCAACTGCTTCAGTCTTCAGAACTACAATTCCCATCATGCAGCATTCCCTAAAAATGACCCAGAACCACCAGAAACCCCTGTGAATGAGCACCGCGGAGAGGTAAACATGGTAGTTGGACAAAAGACGGAGGAATGTATGCATGTAGGACGTATAAAAGACAAGAATAACATGGATTCAGAAACTCCCATCAAGTCCCAGAGAACGAGAAGTGTTTGTTCCAAACAGACATTGTCCAACATTGAGGAAAATAATGTACACGAAAATAAAAAACACAAAAGACAGAAGCCTAAATTGGACGATAAAGACAAAAGGAGGTTAAAAACTGTTGAAAACGGATGTAGAAGGACTCAAAGGAAATCAGTCATGAAACGCAGAGCTCGAGCGAAAAAAACGGATTCAAAAATAATGGTGAAAAAAGTTGAAATCCAGCAGCGTGTGAACATAACCGAGACGAGGTCCTCAGCAATGGGAAGTGGAAACTTACACAAACATGATGCACAGATCAGGAAAACTAGGGGACAACATTTGGTGGAGGAATGTGAGAGATTAAAAACCATCAGACAAGAGCAGCGAACAACAACGTCCAGAAAAACAGCTAAACTTATCGGTCGAAGAGGACCGTGCTGATTTCTGACGCAGACCAGACCAAACGTTTCAGAAAAGGTGGATGAATGGACCACTTGAGGCATAATAAACCAAAAAAACAAAGCACAGGAAGCATCACGTCTTTATTAAATAACGTTAATATATTAAAGTATAAAATATGACACTTCGGCAGAATAGCACACCTTCGGTCTTTCCAATATACAAAGCTTAAAATGACAAAAATATACACTTTTAAATACACAAACCAATCCTTCAGACTTCATGATAAAATATATACATATAAAGGTGTTCGTTCCAAGGCACATTAATTAGTGGTATATCCTCACAGTTTCATTCCACTCACATCAAAACAGGACAAAATTAAGAATAAGACACAAGAAAGACATCATGTAAACGTAACCTCAACGATATTCTCTTGCACTCGAGTACTAAGACTTCAGACGGCCGTCCCAGTAAATGCTTGGTGGGACGTCCCGCTGCCCGCTCCGAAACCATTATAAATCCCGTTGTTGTTGTTTTTCCCGTTGGGAATGCCGTTGTGATTTCCGTCTGCAAGTCTGCTGGAGTGGAGATACTCACTGATGACTTTCCGATAAACTGGATGCGTCTTCAGGAAGTCTTGCAGAGAAGCTTTAGGAGATCAATACGTATCTGATTAGCATAACACACTTCAATACGAGAAGGGATGCACGATATTGGATTTTTGCCGATATTTTTAAAAACTTTTTGGCCGATACCGATATATTTCCTTTTGTTAGGAAACAACACTAAGTCTCTCCTGTGCAGAAATAAGCTAAATGTTTTTTTAATTTTGGTTAGTTTTTAAAAATAAAAAAAAATTAACTTTTTTTTTTTGACAGTACAGTGACGCTTTGAAAATAACTATAAATAAACTATACATCAAATCACTATTTTTTCCCCCCCAAGAAAGATGCAGTGTTAACCCTAACATTTTATTTTATTTCATAGATGGTCTAAAGAAAAAATCCTGAAAAGAATTTAAGTGGTTAATTTGGGTGATTTTTTTTCCCCATGCAACATTTGCTTTCTGACCTTTAAATTAAAATACTCATTTTACGACATCAATTACTGCTACAGATTAAAACGTTACTGAACGGGCGTTATGAGGCTGTGCTTTTACGATCACACACACCGAACGTCATGCTGTACGTGCTTTCACAGATTAAAAGTTTGCTTCAAGAATGAGCCTCACTGCTAACGTGATCCAAGTGCTAGCACATCCTGAGCACACGCGAGTTAACGTATTCCTCTTATCGGCGTTATTTCTCACATTGGGATGATGCCGATATCTAAACGTTAAGCCATTATCGGCCGATAATATGGTGCATCCCTAAATATGAGCATTATCAGCTCAGCCGAGCAAACGCAGTGATTTTTACCTTCAGTGGGTGGTCCCCTGGAGGTCAGTGCAGTGTACATCTCTGCCCCCCCGTACTGAGGGATGCCCACCAGCGCCCCCATCAGGTCAGAGAGATCACCTGCACTCAGCAGCCCGTCCTGGTCAGAGTCATACCACTGCCCACAGACACACACACCAAATCTTGATTAATCTCTTTTAAACCAGCTGGGTTTACAAAACATGGTGAATGAATGAGAAGGCGATGAGACGGAGTGTGCATCTGTATAATGTGTGTGTACATTACATTTAAATTATATATAAAGTTTTAGCAGCATTTACTCATGGATATTGTTATGATGAGTGGCTCATGTGTAAATGAACACCGTGCTGCGCTTGACTCTTGAACACGTATGAATATAATTACAGATCGCACTTATGCAGAATGTTACTCATTTTATGTTCACTTCAGATCTGTAAATATTTCCCAGCACTTCCTTATAACACAGTGTAAAACCAGTCAGAAAATCATGTATGTTGACACCGCAGTCAGAGCAAACAACTTGCATGATATATGAGTTTATAACATGGCACACCCGTGGATGCACACACACACACTCACCGTGAACGCAGTGTGTATGAGAGACTCCAGACTCCTGAACCCAGAAACGGCAGAAACACTCAGACAAACCTGCCTCAGATCCACCGTATCATCCTGCAAACAAACACACACACACGTTACACATATACGTGTTCCTCTCGAGGTTAATGAATGATGACAGACGAACGCTTGAACTCCCACACCTCAGTACCTTTGAGTAAAGAGAGCAGATCTTCACCGCTGTCTTTCTGTCCTTGAGCCCCAGAAGAGTGGTCAGGTGATCGGCCGTTACTATGGTGCTCTGACCTGAGTGACAGCTGTCAATCACACGGTTCATCACGCTCTCCACGTGAGCGATCGTGAGACTGCAGATGAGAACGAATGAGTGTGAGACGAACGGGTGGAGAGCACACACGTTCACGGAGCAGTTTGAGTGTTACACACACACACACACACACACACCTGTGTTCGCGGAGCAGTCTGAGTGTTTCCTGCGCCGGAGGCTCCAGGGGAAGTGAGAGGTTTCCCAGCTTCTGAACAGGAAATCGACCCTCCATCACATAATCAGTGGCAGGAACACACAGAGCTCTACCAGACATTAACATGTTAATACTGAACATTAATTACAGTGTGCCATTTCAGATGCTAATTAGGCTAAATCATTATTTTTCTAGGTGGATGAACTTGTATTTAACCAGTAACCAGGCCCAATCCAGCGTTGTTACAATTAAATTAAACTATTCAAAATAACACTTTGATATATAGCTGCACAGTAGTTGAAAAAGCTAGATGTTTTTTTTAAATCACAAAGACTACAAAAACGAACAAAAATAAAATTACATAAAATATTAATTTCACATTAAATTACTACACCCATTACAAAATTGGTTGAATATATAGTTGAACAAGAGCTCATTCAATACATCAGTAAATAATATAATAGTACCAATAATAAAATAATCGTTATGTAAAATCGTTGTTTATGCCACCCTTATGTCGATGCAATTTAAAGGTAATGATGGCAAACGAAGCAAGATAAATCTGGATTATACACATTTCAAATCAATACCGAAAATAATTGATAAAATGTTGCTAAATAATCCCATTATGAAAGCACCATTACATCTAGTGTCTATGCAGCGCATTTACTGAAGAAGTGTTGTTGGTAAGAGGATGACGAGCTGCACTGAAATAACACTGTCGCTGTCTGGAAATCATTGCCATCCTAGTTTCTGATGCGGTCTATGTAGGGATCAGCCTATATAGACAGCAGTCGGCGTATGACGTACTTGGCCATGAGTTTCTGTACGTTTTCGGCGTATAAGTCCGGGTTCTGCTTCTCCTCCTGTGACGGCGTGTAGACGGGCAGGAACTACAACCAATCAGAGCAAAGGAGGATTACTGAGCCAGACTCTAATGGTGATTGGCTCGGACTCATGTCAATCAAATGAAGCCCACCCACCTCCACAGTAACGCTGGTGTAGATCTGCGAGGTGGTGTGCCACAGAGTGCCCAGCCTACAGACCAAACCACAGACAGATAGATTAGAATGATTTATTCTGATCGATTACGGTGTTAAGAACAGCACATAAACTACTCACCACGTCAGTCCTTTCCAGGTCCAGCGCACAGTGTCCTGCAAACAGATGGTTCATGTTAGAAGTCAAGCATAAAGGAAGTGCTTCAGAGTCATTTTACTGCTATGTCTTGTGCACTTTTGTGTTCAGAAGATTTCCGGGTCTCACTGTCCTGCTCATATTTAGTCATCCAGTGGTTTCCGTTACACAAACGCAGATCATTTTAACCGCAGGCGCGGTCAGATGCATTTACTGTTCCCAGACTCACCGGTTCACCGGGGTAGTGCAGCAGGACGGGCTGAACGGGAACACCGGCCAGAAACGCTCCTGTCCAGAGATTACTGGGGTTAGTATATAGCTATAGATAGGAGCATGATTAAAAAAAACACTTTCTGAAAAAAAAAGTATCTTTTGCTCAGAGCTGCAACTGTTTGATAAGTAAAACTAATTGTATTCACAGTAAAAATTTGAAAGATTATTCTGATGTAAAACAGCTGTTTTCTGTGTGAATGCTGTATTTTCAGCATCATTCCTCCAGTCTTCAGTGTCACATGATCTTCAGAAATCATGAAAATATGATGATTTACTGCACAAGAAACATTTCTGATTATTATCAGTGTTGAACACCGATGTGCTGCACAATATTTCTGTGGAAACTGACGCATTTTATTTTTCAGGATTCACAGATGAATAGAAAAGTTCAAATGAACATTTATTTGAAATGGAAATCTTACGTAACATTATAAATCTTTACTGACACTTTTGATCAATTTAATGCATTCTTGATGAATTATTCTTAAAATGTTAAAAGCAACAAAGGGAGCTCTCTAGGTTTACGAACAGAGCCTGTGTGAGTGTGTCGTACCGGGTTTGAATTTGATCAGAGCTCTGCCGTTAGTCGTTGTTCCTTCTGGAAACATGAGCATCTGCAGAGAGAAATGAAGCAGAATATGAGATCAAACCCAACAGGAAGTGACACGAGTCCGACAGATGAATGAGTGAGCGTGAGAGCGGGCAAGCATGAGAGGGAGCGAGCAAACAAACAGTGAGCAAGTGTGTGCAAGAGAGAGAGAGAGCGAGCAGGCAAAAGCATGAGAGTGAACGTGGGGGCATTTTGATGAGCAAGTGTGTGCCAGAAAGTGAGCGAGTGTTTTGGTGTGCAAAGTGTGTGCAAGAGAGCAAGCGTGAGAGCGAGAGGGGTGGGCGAGCAGGCGTTTTGGTGAGCAAGTGTGAGAAAGTGAGAGAGTGAGTGAGTGAGTGAGTGAGTGTTTTGGTGGGCAAGTGTGTGCGAGACAGTGAGCGAGAGCAAGCGCGTGTTTTGGTACGCAAAGTGTGTGCGAGAGAGCGAGCGTGAGAGCGAGTGGGCGGGTGAGCGGGCCAGTGAGAGAGTGAGCGTGCATTTTGGTGAGCAAGTGTGTGTGAGAGAGCGAGCGGGCGGGCGAGTGTGAGCGAGTAAGCGTTTTGGTGGCAAGTGTGAGAGCGAGCGAGCATTTTAGTGAGCGAGTGTGTGCTCAAAATAGTGAGCGGGCTTGAGTGCTAGCGGGGAAGCGTGAGAGAGAGGGAGAATTTTGGTGAGCAAGTGTGCACGAGAGAGCAAGCGAGCATTTTAGTGAGCGAGTGTGAGAGCGAGCAAGTAAGTTAGTGAACAAGTGTGTGCCAGAGCGTGAGTGAAAGAGCCAGCGTGAGAGCGAGCGAGCATGAGAGCTAGCAAGCGTGAGCAAGCATGAGCGAGTGAGCAAGTGTGTGAGGGGGAACAAGCATATTAGTGAGTGGGTGAACGAGAGAGTGAGTGAGTGAGCAACCGTGTGTGTGTGTGTGTGTGTGTTTACCTGAGGCCAGTGGCCGTCAGACTTGACTCTCTCACAGATCTGAGACACACATTTCTTCCTGGATTCAGGGATCTTTTCGACTCACTAACACAGATTGATTGAACTCTAGCAGCGCTGGAACACACAGATCAGCAGGGAGTCATTAGAGCCTGGGTTTGGATCGTTTGTGAACAGAGTTTGACAAAATGGTAAAACACAGAGATATTTACATTTACTTATTTAGCAGACGTTCCTTAAAAACACAAACAGACTTACAGAAGGATTTTTATTGATTAATGTTCAAACTGAATTATTTTTGTTCTTTTCTTAATCTCTGGCAAAGCGACTATAAAGCGCAGCAGAGATGATCTACTTTGTTGGCCAGAACCTGGAAACGAGTTGAACTTTAGCACGTTCTGCTTTCACCTTCCTGAAGTCAATGGGTTTTATTTTAATGGGTTGGTTGTTAAACGCCTGAAATAAGGTCTGTGCTGAACACAAGTTCAAGATATTTTCATGTTTGCTTCTACATCGTTAAATCCATCAGTGAGATTGTGATTTTCTTGTCTTCAGGATTTTCTTCGGGTTTGATGAAGGTAAAACAGAGTAAACTAGTACATTTAAGGATTAAACTGAATGGAACACAATACCTCACTATTAGGATGCACGATATTGGATTTTGGCCGATATTCGATATGCCGATATTTTCAAAATAATTTTGGCCGATGCCGATATCGATATATATACAATATATACTGATATATTTAAACTTTAATTTTACTGAAGAGAAATCCATGTATCTCTTCTGTACTGATTCTACCATAAATTTATTATTTTACAAATGTAGACAGACATTCACATCTGAAAAACAGGTCAATTATTTCACTTGGAGAATATCGGTTTGGCTCATCGGCAGAAATATTCATATCGGCCGATACCGATAATGGTCATTTTAAGCTTTTATCGGCCGATACCGATGTTGTGCCGATATTATCGTGCATCCCTATTCACTATTGTCTAAAAGTGAAGGTTTCGAATGATGCTTCAAAGTTTGAAAGCACAACTTCCAACAGATCTCCAAAACGTTGTAAAAATAAGTCTTTTATGGAGAAATTAAGCAGTTTTATGATTAAAACATGTCTGGCAATGGGACTCCAAAAAATCTACTTGAATAAGAGAGAAAAGTTGTAATTCTCATTTGACATTTGTTTTTAAGCATAAACTCACTTGTTTTAGTTCAGTTTCTCAGAAACATTTACCTCATATGTTCATTTTGCCTCTAAATATATCTTGACTGAAGGGAGTTGATATTGGTAATGGAAAACGATGTATGTGTATGCAACACTTAATGCCATGACTTTATGAATTTAAGATTTTCTGCTCCAATTAAAGTGGTGACATTTCCCCAAGTATGGTAACCCATTCTCGGAATTGGTTCTCTTCATTTAACCCATCCAAGTGCACACCACACAGCGGTAAGAAGTGAACACACACCTGGAGCAGCAATTTTAGATCAATTGTTCTTAAAGACTGAATATAGGAGTGATGGTGACATTGGTGGTCTAGTTCACCTTTTTACTTCAAAAGTTGTGTTAATTGGTGGAAGATTATTATGGATAAACAAAACGTGCAGGAACCAGAAGCTTTTTGCTGCTTACAGAGCTTCTTTTTTTACAATAACCCAAAAGCCAGTGGGGTTCTGGATTGTGTTTCTGTTGAAGTAACTTCGACCTCACCTCCGATGACGGGGAGTCTGCTGTTCTCCGACCGGGAAACGACCATCGGCAGACCAGTCGCGCAAACCACCAGCATGTCCAGGAAACCACTGTGAGGCGCTACGACTAAAACTGGCGCTTCCTTCAATCCCGGCCTGACGCCCTTTGACCCTTATCCACAGGAAGCCCATGAAGAAGAAGACGGCGCGGCTGAGGAAGAGCATGATGTGATGGAAGAGCCACTGACGCCAGCCCCGCACAGGCTCCGCCCTCTCCGCCTCCGACAGACCGGCCAATCGCAGTCGAGCGATGGGCCACATGAGCAGGAAGAAGAGGGTGGCCAGGGCGATGCGGACGGGAAACAGAACGACGCCCAGAATGATTCCCTGAGACAGAAAGAAGAGGTTTCAATAGATAGAAAGACTGATGTCCATCTAGTCTACATCGGTCTTAGCTGGTTCTAGACGGTTGATCGAGCTGGAAAGACACGATTTCAACCAGGTTAGTGCTTCAAAACCAATTTAAACCAGCAACAAATCCATTTACAGACTGGTTCAGCTGATTTCTGAAAGTGCCCATGATTAGTTTAGACTGGTGTATGAGGTTTCTTCTCACAGTAAAACTCTAATTATCTATTCATTTGGTAAAGTACTCGTTTAATAGTGGGATAATGTACAGCCAGCTTGTCTGGAAAATGAACACAGTAACCACAGTTTCAGCAAACACAACAGATTCAGCTGCCAACTCAAGCCCATACAAAGTTAATGTGGGACTTTAAAATGGGGCAAGATGACAGAAAACACAAATATATTTGATTTTACAACACTACATTTGGGTTGCAAGTCACAATGTTTAACCTAAAACAAGACCTAGTTCATATTTCTGTTATGTAAAACATTAAAACAGAAATAGGTCTTATTTTAATACAATCTTAAATACTTGACAAATAACTTATGTGATCTTTATTATATTTTTTATATTTTTAAAAAAATCAAACACGTGGGCAGCTCCATTTAAACGTTACATTAGCGTTACACTACATTCAAGCGTTACATTAAAGCGTTACATTTAAGCGGTTCGCTATATTTAAGTGTCACAA